>NC_083479.1:13540977-13715977 GCF_030014155.1 Tachysurus vachellii
CAGAGAAAGAGGGAGAGAGAGGGAGAGGAGACAGAGAGAGAGAAAGAGAGACAGAGAGAGAGAGAAAGAGAGAGAGAGAGAGAGAGAGAGAGAGAGAGAGAGAGAGAGAGATTGCAGGATCAGAGAATAGGGAGGGGGAGCTGCACATTTAAGTTGCGAGAAGTCGTAGGTCTTATTGAAGTTAAGAAAAAAAAAACTTCAACTTCAGACTGTGATGTGTTTGTGTGTGAGAGAATGAGAGGTGCAATAAATCAAGTGAAAATCGTTAAATGTTGATGAAGAATTAGAACCGTACAGATTGGCAGCATCTGTCTAGACAAAAACAAAATACACACACACACACACACACACCTGCGGCAGCTGCATGACACCCTGAAATCATATGTGTGACTCAATTACAGCCTATGGGACTACAGTGCATTATTAAGTGGTTTTATGTGAGAGAGTAAACAGCCTCCTTTTGCAGCATTTAAACCTGACTTTACGCATGAACACACAACCCTGCAGCATGAACACTATTCTGATGTGCACACAATGAACTTCAGTCCAGTCAGAAAGTAAAGCAAATGTACTATATATATATATATTCTGGTTTACAGCAGGAGATGAGAGTGTGTACATTTGAGGTGTGTTCTGCCAGAGTAATATTAGATTTGTGCAGTTGTGTGTGTCCAATGTGTTCATTGGCTGTTGCTATAATTACTTATGTATGTTGGAAAAGGTCAAGAGCTTGACTTGTGGTGTAGAAGAACATTTTACCACTCAAACAACAATTCAGACATTCTGGATGGAAAATTCTACATGATTGTTTATGTGATCATGGAGTACATTATGATTACTGTGAGCGATCAGCAGCTTCAGCAAGAGAAGGGATCAGTCTTCAATCTAACATGTTAGATAATGTTAGATAATAGTCAGTCCCTCAATGTGATTATGATAAATACACAATAAAAAAAAAAATTCTCAGATATTCTTTGTCATTTTTAAAAATGAACTCCAATTTTCTTCACTAGTGATAGTTTAAAAGAAGAATCCTGTGCTGTATTTCATAATTAAAGTAGCTTTCTGTAAAAAAAAAAAAAAGGGAAAAATTACTAAAAAAAAAAAAAAAATTGCTGCAGATTTAAGAATTAAGCATTTTTGCTGAAAAATCACGAAAAATAAATAAATAAATAAATAAATAAACAAAACTCCTGGACCAATTGAGTAGAACTGTGTATATAATAGTGTTCTGATTTTGGATGAACAAGAAGGCAAAACAATAATCAAAATCCATTTTTAAAAAAGGGTCAAAATCTTTATCATGAATCATGAGTTTACACGATTGTTGAGTCTATTGAGTGACGTCTGTCATTAAAAGTAAGTTAAGCCAGTTTGTACAGAATACACACAATAAACATTTTAAATCAGAGTGTAGTGATACTCTAAAAATGAGTTTTGTCGGTAGAACAAACTCCTTGGCTGCTGTGTATTGGGGGTATGTGACTCTGTCTTAGTAATGTAATGTAAAACATGCCATTGTTGGCAATACTGGCATACATATGGGAGTGTAACGTGGTTCAGTTTTCTCTTTCTATCTTCCTGTCTCTTTCTTGTGTATTCCAGTTTTCACAAAGGACCATGATCCAGAAAGCTGCTGCTGAAAGCATACTGGTCTTGATTACTGTACACAAAGAGCTTGTTAGAATATACCCAGTGAACATCAACATTACGATCGCAAATATCTGAGAACAGTGTATAGAGTTAGTAGGGATGAAGGAGAACATGGCATTTTTATTCCTAAAGTGAGGTTCCTACTAAGAATTACTGCCACGAAGTTGCAGTTTGTTTGCTGAAGGATTTATGATACTGGCTTTATTCTCCCGAGAATGCTCTTACTTAGAAAAAAAGAACACGGCAGGCGGAAACACTACATGCTGTGTCTTGAAGCTGTATATACATCCAGGTTCTTTTCATTGATTAGCTGAGAAAAGGTTGAGCAATGTGTGGATGTGAAGACAATACTGTAGGTAGACGGTGCTGAACGTCATATTAATGGCTTGGGTTGTGAAGTCTTAAGCTTTGTTAACAAAACATTTCTTGATACTGAATTTCCAATGACATCATGTTTATTGAGTGTTCAAAGAAATGCAGTTTCCATTAGATCATTATCTTCTGTTTGGCGAAAACCTGAACATTTTCTTATCGCGCTTTATAGTAATGTTATTATATTTCTGTTTCGGAGAAAAGAGCCACTTGGGCAGCACATTTTAATTGGAATTCTAATCTACGAACACAAACACAAGCTCGTCCCCGTATAAGCGCAGTAGATTATAAACGCTCGACACGGCTTTTGTTCTGGGTCTATGCAGGATTTGCAGCGATCCCGAATCTCTGAATGCATGCTGCGTTTTATCCAATCCTACAGGCCTTTTGACCGCAACTTCAAAGAGCATACTGTATCAGAGAACACGCAGGACCAACATATACTATCAATTTTTCATGATTTGGTTTCTCTCCCCTTTTTCCTGCACTTCATGCCAAGAATATGCATCCCTGGCTCTACCCCACCACCACCACCACCACCACCACCACCACTATACACCCCCCTCTATTACCCCAACTCCCTGTTGAGACCAGCACGTAAAAGAAACTGTATGATAATCAATTTGAAGGAGAGAGGTGTGAAATTATTCATCAGAGTGAAGAAAGAAGGTAGGAGTATGAGAAGGAGGAGATCTTGAGAAGAGAAAAAAAAAAAAAGTTGCTACTTGAGTGAACATGAGAGTTTTGAGGACTACAAAAGTATCCATCAATACATTTGAAGCACATTCTCGTTCTCAGAGCCCTCAGACCTGACCCCAGGGGTAACAAAATGTCGTGTTTGACCTTGCCATGACTTGACTGGACTTGTGTGTGTTACATGTAATTGATGAGGGGCAAATAGGGCATGTGAATACACATCAATCCCCATCCATTTTCCAGGTTTATTTCTGAGTCTCCTTACGCTTTGGTGGCCCAGATATCACTGACTGCCTCAATCAAGCTGAAATGTTTCTCGAGCGACTGAATCCACTTCGGTCTGGATGATAGATGTAGGAGAACTTTCACCAAGATGCTTAAACCAAAAGCCGAACGACAGGAGCCGCACCCAGCAACGATGGGAGAACATCTCCAAAATTAGAGCACCAGGACACACCAACTAATATGAACCATGTGTTCACTGGCACTAAATGTAAAGTTATACCGAACTGGGAAATTGGAGAGAGAGAGAGAGAGAGAGAGAGAGAGAGAGAGATGTAAGCATGAATGGTGGAATGTTACAAAATTATAATAGAAGTTGAGCAATTTTGCCTTATTGTGAATCTAAACTGGAGACAGTGGAACAACAGAATGTTGTGATTTCCTTCTACATGTTCTTTTCCATCTTTTAAAAAACTTTTGCTTCACTCAGCTGGAGAAAGCTTCTTTTTCATCCGAGAGCTTCTTTCTAAGAAGTTACTGCCCTTCAAACTGTTCAGCCTTTTCCCTGTTACTCTGAAAAGCAGATGGTTTTAGGCACTCAGCCATGTACCGCTGGTGTCCTCGCTGAACCCTGTCAGTGGATTTGTGTGGGACGCCTCAGTGCCACTGCCGTGCATGTCCTGATATCTCCCATACTGCCAGCTCTTCATGCTGTCTGTTATTTGGCTGTCCCTGAGATGTTCAGTCATAGCAGATATATGAGTTATGTACTTAATGGGCAGTTGTGTGTGGACAGATCTTGGCAGAAGCCGCTTTTGCGGATGATCACGCGGCTGTCTTTAGAGTGTCTTGTGATTTGGATTGAAGTGAAACAGGCAAAGATGGGAGGAACAGAGAATAAGGGCTGCTAACTTTCTCCCACTTTAACAGAATAGGGTCCAGACGGTCCTAAAATATGTCACATCATATTTCCAAGCATCCTTCTACTATTCTGTTGGTGTTTGTTTTCCTCAAATTTGAGCCACGATATGGAACACACTGCTGTTTACGGATGAACGTTTTAGCTCTGGAGCGTGCAAAGCCATTTCACATTCCTTATTTACGCACAGATTTCCAGCGCTGGAAGACGGCTGGTTTCAAATCTGAGGGAATAACACATTTCATGCAGCTCACACTGATACTATTGCATTGTCTCAGGAAGGAAACTCACTAGTGCAGTCATCCAGAGAGGATAATGCATTTGCCAGACAAAAATATGTGTAGACAGGCACATTCCAGAAATAAACAGCTTCACACACCATTGCGCACCACCCCTGTAGGCGTACACCAGCCATATACACCACATATCTACACATATCCATACATTTTGCATAAGTGGAACACATGCGGCATTAATGTTTGACATTTGCTTGCGTGACCTTTCCACGTCTCCACCGAGGATGCATCAGGTCCTCCTGGTGGGTAGAGCAGCTAAGGTAATAGCTTTGCGCTCTTTTCTGTTTTAAATGCTAAAGGCCTGAGCACATGGATCACTGAGCGGTAGCATGTGACAGGGGGAGATGCAGATGATTGGGAAAGCTGTGTTACATGCCGGGTCTCTGTGTTTAGGTCCTGTCACTGATGGGCAGATCAAAACACACTGGGAATTAACTAACGCATGCTTGACCTTATCAAATAATGCCCTTCACTGGCCCTGATTCTCCCAGCTTCATGGATTCTCTTGTGAGCAATTATATCTTCACTGAAGGTGGCATTTTGTCTCAATACAGACACTCATTTTATTCTCTAATGCGGGCACATTTAATGTTCCTCTGACCAACACTTGGTGTTCAGTACATACATACTGAAATATGTTTGCAAGTAAAAAAAAAAACATGACTCCTCCTGCACTCATGTCCTGATGCAGCGACTGCTCAAACAGCTTGTATCACCTTTTCCCCTGCATACTTTTAGTACATTGGACAGATTAAAAACTATCTACTAATCCACACATCATCATCCCTCAAAATCATCCCTCACCTTCTCCACCACATCCCCTGAGTTTACACAACAGTGATCAGGGATTTGATATTTTCAGGCTGTGATATTGTGTATATCGAGAAGAAACATTTGTGACGCCAACATAGGTATTCTGTACCTATAGGTATGGTATCGGACCATTAAACAAATCTTATTCTTTTAGAAAATTACAACAAAATTCACCATCATGTAACTTCAAATACTTCCGTTGATGTTAGAACTTTGGTATTGCACCACGTATATGTGGAAACCATCTTGTGTATGCTTACATCCTCCAGCCTTAAATTACATAGCCATGCATCTAACATCCTGTTTTAAAATGGAAATATTCCAACCCAAGATACTTATTCAAGACCTTCAAGCCATGTCATGGATTTACTTTTTTTTTCAAATCCTTTATTCTATATATACTACATGTTACCTTTTCTAAATGCTTTCCTTTTTTCCAATTTGTAAATCTTTAGATGATTTTGCAAGTCTTTCTTTTCTAAATATTCACCAACACGACATTCAAATATTCACACTGAAAAACAAATATTCGCTAAAGGTTGCTTGGAATAGTGCAAATAGCACCATTCAGAGAAGGAGGTATACTCATATCGGTGGTGTTAGAGAGGCAGGGTGGAGCGAGGAGAGGAGATCCTGGGCTGCAGGATCCAGTTAACATTCAGGAGCTCATATGATAAATATTTTGTCCATAAGGGAAGCAAGGCTTTTTTAAATTGTAAATGGTTGTCCAATTTGTATTTATCAGTGAATTTCTATTATTATTATTATTATTATTATTATTATTATTATTATTATTATTATTATTCGGGTTTATAGTTTTGTGCACCTTTACCTAATCTATCTCTCTCTTCCTCTCTTATTTTTTTAATATATCCAATTACTGCTCAAACAGAGCTGGTGTAATGGAGTACGAGCCGCCCATTCAGATGGTAATGTAGCTGTCTCCGAGAGGCCCTCACTTATTCATAAGGCTAGAAGTGGATTTATTCATCACTATTTACTGCCCTTCTAGTGGATTATTCTAATGAGGGAAGCATTGTAAGTGCATGGCGGTCTGTCCAGGCTGGAGTATGGATGGATCAGTAGAAATGGCCTTTTACAGAGACATGGAAGGTTTGGTCACATTCAAGATGAGAGATCTAAGAGTGACAAATGGTGAGGAAGGTTTTGGCTTGAAAGGGCATTTTGCAGTGTGCTGGAACGTTTGGAGACAGAGATGAAAAGAGAGAGAGAGAGAGAGAGAGAGTCCATGTGAGAACAATGTGCTAAGATCAGCATCAGGTTTCCTCAGCTTCATTTTGAAGTGGGATCTATAAAACTGACCACGTTTCCGTGCCACAAAAGTCTCTATTTTTTATCGTTTTTCTCTTTCTTGCCACTTTTAGGCCAAACATGGTTTCAGACACAAAACCTAGGACACTAGTCACGCTCTAAAATACTCAGATTTGTCTTATTTACATTTTACATTTCACAGATTTTAGGATTCAAGAACTTAGAGATTTAACTGAATACATAGACATTGTTTATAAACACATAACAATACAGATATGGTAAGAAAAAGCAGAGATTTTTGTGTTGTTGTTGTTGACAGCATCTGGTTTGAGACTAAAGGTGTGCATCAGGATCGAGATTCACGGGATCCCTGGAAAAAAAGCTGTGTGAATGAGTAAACACTTTCCCAGTGGTTGTTTAGTTTCACAAAGCTCACAGGGAAAAGACACACCGAGGTGAATATCATGAACATGCAGTGCTGCATGATGCATATACATCATCCATAATATCTGATCTGGGTTGTCATGGTATTTGGTGA
The DNA here is from genome assembly GCF_030014155.1 of Tachysurus vachellii. Lineage (NCBI taxonomy): Eukaryota > Metazoa > Chordata > Actinopteri > Siluriformes > Bagridae > Tachysurus > Tachysurus vachellii. Next base: position 13,547,759 of record NC_083479.1, read on the forward strand.
AATAGAACCAAAATTTCCGTTACAGTACAGAGTACAAACAAAAAAACTTGTAAAACCGTCATCTGCAGACATTTCAGATTAATTATGAATTGGAGTGATGATTAAAACAAACCCAGTTTAAACCACACACACTTCAGGTTTAAATCCAAACAAAGACACATCGACAGATTTTTAGTGCACTAAGCAAATGATGGCTTTGCAATAGACCTCTAATACTTATGTAGCATTTTTAGAGACTGAAAAAATCTCTCTGATTAATTAGTGTTGAACTCCTTTGTAAATGCAGGTGTCAAAAGGGGTTAAGAGAGAAATCACATCTCAGAAATTCTTATTTCAGGTCTTTTAGACAACGTTTGGCAATACCTGTTGTGTTACACCTTTTGTATTAAATTAGGAACCATGGTGTTAGAACATTAGCACGTTAGATATAGTCTTGGCACTGGCTTAGGAACAACGGCTGGCAGCATGCCATGGCTACAAGGGGTATGGAAATACACAGCCAGATTCTCATCTGCGACAGTATCTTTAAATCTGTATGTAAGTCAGATATCTCTCTCTCTCTCTCTCTCTCTCTCTCTCTCTCTCTCTCTCTCTCTTATCAGTGATGTGACCTGGCTGTAACTGTCAAGTGATTCATCTCAGCTCATGTTCTCTTTGTCTTTCTCGAGCGCTGCGGCGTCTCTGATTGTCACACAAGGCGCTGACTAACAAGCCATCGAGCTGCACTTTGCACTTGAATCGATGCTCTCTGTGTTCACACTCATACTGAGTCACACACCTAATCACAGGCCTCCATCCCGCCATTATCGCTCCAGCTCAGCGCCACACACACACACACAGGCATGAGTTGCTGTTTGACCAGGGCGGGTGATTATGGACATGTCCAGGCTTGCCTGCTCAACAGCTAGAGCGATAATGTAAGGTAATGTAGGTACTTGGCCCGACTGACTTTTGGTCTGACTTTTGGTCTGTGCAGGGTTGCCAGGTGCACTGTTGTCTGTACCGTGGCAAATAAGGATCATTTTATGACAAGGTTTACAGGTCTATGTGTAGCAGTGGGGTTGGGGTTAATAACAAATACTCTGCTGTAAATCTGTTTCTGCAAACAAAGTAAAAGGGTTGATAGTGTAGTGTGTCTATAATATACACTGATGAATTTTCTTTGTAAGATAGGAGGATTATAGAGTGGATACTTGTTGTATTATGATTTTTACATGATTAAGGCACGTTGCAGTCTTTTCTAATTTCAAAGAATATGAAAAACAAGAAAAAACCTGGCTTCCTTCTTCCTGGGTATAAACGAAAATGCACAAGTGACTGTGTGTGTGTATGTGTGTGTTTGTGAATATGCATTGAACTATACATATATATATATATATATTCAATGTGTGTGTGTGTGTGTGTGTGTGTGTGTGAGTGTGTGTGTGTGTGTGTGTGTGTAATGGAACTTGGCCCTCAGAAACAGGAACTATGCTCTTTCCATGGGCAATTGGCACAGCAGTAAATGTTTTATTCATGTGGTTTTGGGGGTAGCAAAAGGAATTAATGGTAATAATGGTGGTGTTGTGCACCAAAATGGTGATGCAGTTACTTTTACTGTCATCACAGAGACTATTTCAGTTACTTCCATTCCTTCGTCATTTTCAGTAACTGATTTATCCCGGTTAGTTATGTTGCGGTGGAGCCGGAGCCGGAACCTATCCCAGGATCACTGGAACGAACTAGATGAGACTCCACAGAGGGCATGAGACACTATGGATGACACAGCAGTCCATCACAAGACACCAAGGACACACACATTCACACACTTATCCACATGTATGGGAAAATTTTAGAGAGTTAATATGTATATACCAGTATGTTTTTGGGAGGAAACCGGAGAACCCAGAGGAAACCCACTATGGTGTAGGGAGAAAATCTATGCAGAAAATCCAGACAGAAAGTAACCTGAGCTCAGGATGATGGACAATAAATTAGAACTTGAGCCTCACTCTAACTGCTTCTTCTTTGGCCCAGTTTTGTTTTTTGAATGGTGAAAAAACCTGCTGGATGTGGATTTGGTTTGTACTTTAGAGCAAAACTGACAGGAAGTATGACTTTCTGAAGTGAACCGGAGGAGCTGTGGTTTAATATTTATGTGCATGTATGATCGTGTGTGTGTGTGTGTATGTGTGTGTGTGTTGACATCCTGGAGGAGAAGCAAACAGGTAATAAAACCTGCCTGGAACAGAAAACACTTTCATTCACCATTTTTGTGGCTTGCTAGAGGACAGAAGAGTTGGGAGCAAAAACAAACGTGACATTGTGTATTTGCCATGCAGCCTCAGCTCTGCCAGAATGGTTACTGTAACTGCTGCTGTGCTTGGGTAAAGCTGGATCTGGGCCCAGATAACAAGCTCGCTGTCTGCCGCGTGGCCGTCCATGAAACCCCTCGTAGCCTGTTTTAACTTTTATTCCTTTCTTTTGTTTAAAAAAAATAGCATTTCTCCACAGACAAGGCTGAGAGAGATGCAGTGAAACATGCAAGCCAGGGATTGGGTGGTGAATTTGCGCCAGACAGGGTCAGTGGTTAGAGACTAAAGCAGACCACCACCACTTAGCAGACCGCTGTGTGCTGTAGAGCTGGACTGTAGACCAGACTTAGACACGGAAGCCCCTTTCATAAACAGAGCTCTCTGTGTCTCTGGCTTTCTCATTACCTGTCAAGGCCACTCTCGTTCTGTATATTTCTTTTACACACACACTTTCTCCATGGTGGTTTCTATGTTTATGCTCTCGTTGATAGTGATTTGATGTTTAGAAACCAACTGCTGCCAAGTGTGCTTAATAAATGAAAGGTTAAAATATCTGAATACTAATATTTTGTGGTGCTAGGAGCAAAGTGGAAAAATACAAAACACACCAACATTACAGAATAACTATCTATCTATCTATCTATCTATCTATCTATCTATCTATCTATCTATCTATCTATCTATCTATCTATCTATCTATCTATCTATCTATCTGTCTGTCTGTCTGTCTGTCTGTCTGTCTGTCTGTCTGTCTATCAATCCATCCATTCATCCATCCATCCATCCATCCATCCATCCATCCATCCATCTATCCATCCGCCTGCCTGCCTGCTTGTTACTCTCTATTTATCTGTTTATTTGTTTTTATCATTCATATGTTGCTGGATTCTAATCGTAATAAATATGATAAATAATCTTCAGATTTCTTTAGGTTATGTCTTTATACTTAGCTACATTTTGCAATGTAATGAAACCCACAACACTCATCATTGACTCATCATTCATGGTGATGATTTCCTATCATCGTATCACCAGTCAATATTCAATAATTACTAACGTATATAGAATCTTTTCTATTTATCTCCTTTTAACGCACACCCCCCACTGTCTTCTCTCCATCTCCATATCACGTGACTCCATCTCATATTGACGCTGGATGATCGTTAGCTATATTTGCTGTCTGCTCTAGGAGACTCAGGCGGCTCTCGTCAGGGAGCCTAATCGTCCCTGGTTTCCATTCCCGGCTCTTTTGTCTGTGAGTGATGGTGACAATCTTTTATATTGTGGTCTGCTTTGATATCACAAAAATTGATAGCTTTGAGATCGACAGTCACCTCAAAAGTCCATACAGTAGACCTTTATTTCATGGCTGTTACAGCCAGCGTGTCTGAGGCGTTCTGTTTAGGAGGTCTGGGGCTGAAACTCGAGGCGTAAATGTAGGTCTCGTGTGGTGGGTGATGTGAGTGACGATGATGAGAGGCGGTCAGGCGTGACTGCAGTGTCTTCACCACAAACCGCTGGCTGAAACCACAGCCTCAGTGCGGGGGGTGAAGCCTGATATAGAAGTCCATAGTCCTGCTTGCTTAGTCACCTGTCTGAGCTCTAAGATGCATGGGAGTGAAGTATTATTCTTTGTGTGTGTGTGTGTGTGTGTGTGTGTGTGTGTGCATGCATGCAGGTGCATAGGCCCTAAAGGCCTAACCAGGGCTCTTGACTTAAAAGGGTCTTTCTAAAGCGAAAGCCTCGCAGGTGGCTCTGTTATAAGAGAAAGGTGGATGAAAAAAAGGAAAGGATTAATTTTTTAAAAAGGATGAAGAATGGAGACTCTGTTTCATCTAGCCTGAGAACACAGAAACACTAGCCATGAGGCAAAGAAAAGCACTGCTGTTTGCGCTTCTGCTGCTTGGGTGTCTGTGTGACATCTGTGCTTGAGACACACACACACACACACACATGTTAGTGTATAGTTGTGTCTGTGTTGAATCTGCTCGGGGAAAGAGGGACAGAGTCAGGGCAATGATGTCGCGTTCAGGGCTCTAGTCTCTCTCCAGGCTTTGCTGTTTACACCACACTAATCAAAACACGAGAAGTTGGCGGCCTCGGGCTCAGCCTCAGCCTCTCCAACTCCCAGCGCCATGTTTGGCTTTGATTTTCTCTCTGTCTCGTTCTCCATCTCTTTGTGTATCCATGTCTTTGCATTCCAGGCTTGATTACCCTTCTCTAGAGTACAATATAACTCTATTCATGAGATCGTTTGGCTTTTTTTTTTTTTTTTGGTCACATTTCTAAACAACAACACGAAGCCTGAAGCATAGTGGTGATAGCGTGTGTCTCTTTTCATTACATTTGCATTGTATTACTTGCTGTTGCTCACAGGGATGAAAAAAAATATAACAAAGAACACTTGAGTCCTGAACTGTATGTGTGTGATGTTTTTTCTGAAATTGTTTTTACACAATAGACGAGTGCCTGATGTATTTTTTGTACTTTTTTTGGTCACGAGATTCAGAATCTTTTAGGCTGCTTGAAAGATTCTTACTGGTGCTACACACTCCTGTGTTTGGGAAGGAAATCAGATTGAAACCTTTTTAATTTTTCTATGAATTTATTGTCACTAGTAAGAAAAAGAATAACAGACATAACTAGAACGTACATTTCCTGAAGAAAATGTGAATGGGGCTTGCACGTGGCAAATCCCGGAGGCTAGTCGAGACGAGCATGTGACGTCATCCGAATACTCTTGAGGAAGTTTTCCTCATTGTGCTGAGTGTTTTGATATGTCACATGTCCATGTTGTGCTAATTTTCTATTTTCACGTGACATCACGTGACATCACGTGACGTCATCAAATTACACGTGAGAAAGTTTCCCTCATTGTTGTGAGTGTTTTGATATGTCACATGTTATGCTTATTTTTTATTTTCATGTGACATCACGTGACGTCATCAAATTACACGTGAGGAAGTTTCCCTCATTGTTGTGAGTGTTTTGATATGTCACATGTCCATGTTGTAAAAAGTTTTTTGATCTTGCATATATTGGGGGCGGGGCCGCGGCACAACCGGAAGGCCAGTCGGTACACCAATTTAAAACTTTGTTCAGAGTATCACCCTAAAGGAGCTGGACGAGTTTGGTGTAGATAGTTCGAAAGCTTGCCAAGTTATAAACCTCCAAAGTTTATAATGGGAGTCTATGGGGAAAAAAGGCCACTTTGAGACTCTGTACCGGAAGCACTGGTACTCGGATCGCTTATAAAAGTCATAGCACATCTCTCCTCAATGAGCCAGAAGTTTTGTCCGGCACAATAGTAATAATGTTGCTTTGCAAGCACCATTAATAATTAAAAACTATAAATTCCTAGAGCAGATTGTCTACTTTCATATGGGCTGTTAATCACTACTGTACAGTGACATGGTAAAGAAATTCAATGCTGAACATAGAAACACCAGAACAGGCAGAAATGCCCCCCCCCCCCCTTTTTTTTTTTTGGTAAAAAATGTTTTCAGATAAAAGAGTTGTCTTAAAAAAGTTGACATTTTGTAAGTTTTTTTTTGGAAAACTTTAGTTAGTTAGTTATTTAGTTAGTTAGTTAGTTAGTTACCTTGATAATCTCATGTTAGCTGACAGTTAGGTTTCGTGGATGTTTGTTCATTCTGTGAACGGAAACGTTTTTGTGGCTGTGTGTTTGTTGATAAAATGTTCCAGACTTTCTAGGAAATGTTAGATGATTTGAAAAACTAGGGCTTCTTCCTTTACTGAATATCAATATCCATAAAATTCCACACTGTCGTTTAGAAGAACAGCTCGGTAGTTTTTTTAAACATGCTTCCCTTGCTGACAGTGGAATAAATCACAGTCTGATGTGTGAAGTATGAACATAAAACGCATCACTTTGTTTGCCCGTAAATAAGTGTCTGTTCTGGTCACACACGTGTGCTGTTCATCGCTCCGAACTGCTCCCAGTTGGAGCGATGGATGGCACATGTTTCTAGTTTCTAGATCTAGCCAAGGCATCCATGTTGTTGAAAAAGCTCTATTATTAGATTGAGACTGAATAATTCTATAGGATATTTGTGTGTTCAGGAAATTAGGAAGATCTTGGGAGTTTTTCAGCTTCTTGTTTTAGGATTGTTTTAATGGCGCATAAAATTTGAAAGCCCCGGTGTTGTTTACTTACGTAAATCAACTATACTTGACACAAAGGTCTTTCCCGATTTTTTTCCTCGATAAAGATCAAATGTGATTCTTTTATATCCTGCGGCATATCTGATGTACAGAGTGTGTGTAGGGAGTGTTGGAGAACCCTGGTGGGGTGATGGATGGACGAGGTATTTTAGGCTCTCAACACTGGCCCCCTCCGTGTTCCCAAAGGAAATCATTATGAATCATGGGTGAGAATGTTTTTACAGTAAACAGTAGCGGAGGATCTGTGCAGCTAATAAAACACCAAGAGAAAAACTGCATAAGTGTGTATGTAGCCTTAGTCCAACTCTCTCTCTCTCCCTCTCTCTATCTCTCTCTCTCTCACTTCCCCCTATACACTAGTAGAATTTTTATGATCCGTGTACTACCCCGTGTCGGATTTTCTGCCTGTCAATCATAAGATCTTTTACAGGATCCCGACTCGCTTGGCATATGCAAAATATAGTTCTCCAACTCGCAGGGTTCTCACACAACACACTGTCCTCTACTTTACATCTTTATTCAGAACAATGTGAAATAAAATCAATGAGATCTTTTTTCTTTTCCATGGAGGAAATGTGAATTCAGTGGCCTGCTTTTTTCACACACACACACACACACACACACACACACACACACACACACACACACACACACACACACACACACACACACACACACACACACACCTTCGTCTCCCCTGCTGTGTGGTAAGAAGGTGTGACAGCAGGGAGAGGGACCTGCTGTAGCCTGATCTTCTCTGGCTTTCACTGGGATTAAAGTGAGCGGTTTCTCTGATGAGCTCAGTTACTCTCTCTCTCTCTCTCTCTCTCTCTCGCTCTCTCTCTTTCTCTCTCACACTCTCTCTCACACACACACTAAAATCTGTACATATAGGATATAGGTGAGAGAGACAGAGTATACAATCATGGAATCTCTCTTATTGTTCAGACTTCATAAAATATAACTCTGGCTTAAGGATGAGTTATAAATGAACGATGTCTCGGTGGAACTCGAGTCACTTAAGAAATGTTGATTCGAGTGAAAAACATTTCTGGGGATGAATTATCTCCGTAAAGGAAGAGGCATACTTGTCAACCTCAGTGATTTATGGCTTTCAGATGCACAGTATAGCACACAGGTGGATAATATGGAGAAAAAATATTATATCAAGATTCCCAAAGATATTTTCCTCAAGCATGATATATGGGATGTTATAATAAATGGGGTTAAGGAATGTTATGCTCATATTAAAAATCCATTTCCCATTTCCAAGAAAATGATTTAACCCTGAAAATGAAGGGAAATAAAGCATTTGATTTAAACCTACATTTAAACATCCAGTCACTTCCTTATCAGATGCGTTCCAATTCAATTGCTTGGATGATTTAATATTGGGGCAAACATTTGTGTGTTGTGATAGAATTTATCATATCATTTTAACAAACAGCCCTGGTGTAGCACTTGCTAGAGTTTGTCCCAATACTATAATAACTCTTTCTGTTCAAAGCTGCTGTTTTAAGTCTCCGCAGCTCAGAGTCGGGATGCAGCAACCAGTCGACTCCTTAATTCATTAGACATGACACACTGACAAAACTAAATCTGTGTAGCTGTGTTAAACGTTCCAGAGATGCTGACTTTCACACACACATACACACACACACACACACACGCAGGAGAAGAGCTGTGCATTAAGAGCATTTTGCTGGTTTATCAGGAGCAGAGCTACATATGCGCACCGAGCCTTTCTGTGTAGATGAAAATAGACACATTAAAGAGCAGAGTAGGAGTAGAGGAGTTTAATGGCTCTTAAAAGAAAAAAGATTGATCTTAGATGGTGTGTGTGAGTAATATTCTTGACTATGCCCATATTTCAAGACTCCAATATGGTGTTTTGTGTTTCGTTGTTACATGTGAGGCTGTTGAATGCATCCTTATTCCACATGTGTGTGCGTGCGTGTGTGTGTGTGTGTGTGTGTGTGTGTGTATAGGGTGTGCATATTAGAGTGGGGAGCAGCTGCATTTCCTGATGCAGACCCCCACACACCCCCAGCTCCATATTGAAATAGTCGGACTTTGGAGAGGGGGAGGAGGCCAAAAAGGCAGTGAGAGGGATTGCGGGACGTTTTGGGAGCAGAAATTGGATATGGTTTATGGGCATTTTTGGGTTTTTAATGTAAATATGAGTAGGGGGGCAGGAATAGAGGTCCCAGGAAACCTGTTTCCTGTTCAGGCTTAGCCCACAAGGTCAGCACGAGCGGAGACAACAAACTCACTTGTGGTGTGAAAAGCCCTGAAGCCACAGAGGCCCACAGCTGGCTAGGGAATTAGCAAGGCACATCTCTCTCCGTCTTTCTCTTGTGCTCGTTTCCTTTCTCCACGGAAAAGGCTTTGTGGTGGAAGCAGGATTGAGAGCGGGGCGCCGCTGCTGTGTATGCAGTCTGTCCATTCATCAGTGCGCCACATCTGCCAAGCAGCAAAAACCTCATTGGAGCCATCACAGTCCACCCAAAGCAGCCCCAGGCGCCTGCCTAAGGGAGCCCACACACTCGCTCACACAATTTGGCGCTTCTAGATTCGTTTGCTGATCCAGGCCATATTTATTCATGCCTAATAAATAAACCATAAGAAAAAAAAACTCATAACAATCCAGTCCATGTATGTTAATACGTGGATAATAGTCTTGCCACATACAGTATTGCATACTAATGTTCTCTGTAACTACTCTATACTGTAGGCTTCATTTATAAATTGTCAGTCAGCACACATTTTCTTGCCAGGTCCATGTAGGAGTAACGTAGCATGTGAAACGTGGTGTGTTTTTTATTCTTCTACCTGGATTTATTCCTTTCTAGGCTGGCATGCAGAATATTGTGGGTCAGAAGGGAATGGAAAACTTATACTGTGGTGTATTTAGTTCTGTATTTTTGTAATTCACCTCAGGATATGATCTATGTGCTGTATGTAGGTGTGTGTTGCAGACAAGCAGCCCTAATAGAGTGGCTAAGAAGTGGCTATTTATTTGACCGGTTGGTCAGGTTGGAGTTTTCCAGCATTTTATGCACCCTGTCTGTTTAAATCATGCCTGACTTGCAGAGCCATAGGCCTTAATAAGGAGTGTGTGGTGGTACATGTGTTCATACACACTCTTTTTTGTTCTACACCTCAATGTTACATCTCCCCCCCCAGTTCAGTCTGCTGGTTGTCTTTAAACTCGGCCTCTCTTTCTGCAGCGACTCAATCCAACACGATGTGTTTATTTAAACTGGGAGGTGCCAAGTGCTGTCAGGGAAGTGCACGAAGTGAGTGACTGCGGAGGGGCCGAGACGTGGCCCCGCTGCCCTCGGAGCCGAAGAGTAGAACGTCGTGGGATAAAATAAACATAGCTTGACAATGCCCTCTCTGTGAGGAATAAAAGGTCCCAGAGTGTGCAGGAGACAGATAGCACCCTTGTTAGACCTAGAAGTTCAGGAATGAAGAACGTAAAGAGTGATCCCGGAGAAGGATGTTGAATGCCCTGTGGTGCTTTTAAGAGGTTGTTCATTGGGTGCTGTTGATTCTGGGCTTTCTTCCAGTCAGCCAGAGAAGCAAAGTTCACCCATTATGCCCCTCATGGTGCACCACACCCCCCCAAGCAGGAACTGGCAGTGTGACTGGTGGCGCATTGCCAGTGCCAACTGGGGTGGGGTGGTTCTGATTGGAACTGCCATCTGCTCTGGGGACTGTGGGTAAGACGTAAGCGCTGACCATGTTTACCATGCAGCAGGAGTAGACGTCTGATGTGCGGCGGCTTGCTGTCGAACTACTCGCTGTTTTCCTCGAAAGCTGCTTTTCTTGCAAAAAGATATTAGCTCGCTGTTTAATCTTTGCCATTAAGAGGTTTATGGATTCCATAATTCATGCCATTCGAGAGTGAATCAAGCCTATTGTGAACATTTTATTTGTGACCAGCAACGTAAAAGAAAGGCTAATGTACACTGGATTGAGAATTTGTGGTGGAGATGATAACTCCCTGTACAGGTCATAAAATGCTGCTTTATTTAGAGAGTGAGTATTAGTTAGCTGGAGAGAAAAGCAATTATTCTTTAATGCTGTTCTGATTGCATGCTTTCTAGGGTTGAAAGTCTTGTGCATTGGCTTCAAAAAGACCAGCTTGGAAAATTTAGAGCCTGAGAACAAATGACATTTGCAAGGAAATCATTGACACCATCAACCAATCCGAACTCTAGTTGAAAACCAATGTGGAAAAAAAAAAAGCTTAGAAGCTGTGTTGTAAATGTCTGAGAAAAAATGTGAATTAAATTTATGAATAATTTTCAGATTATAAAACCGTTTTTTTATGTTATGTATAATATATGAGGTTATATAATTGGAAGCAGCACTTATACTTTGTAGTATTAAATATTTGTTTTTACTTCTAATGAACATCAGATTTTTACCCTGAAATCAGAGGCATATAAAGAGATGGTCCACTGTAGATGGTCAGAGGTGGTGTGTGTGTGTATGTTTGTGTGTGTGCTGTAAGTGTGTGTCCTGGGATCTGACTGAATGGATTAGACCAAGCTATTTCTCTTTGCTCAGCAGGCCGACTCTCCGGGCTGAGAACTCTCTCTGTCTCTCTGTGTTGGGGGATTAGTGCTGATTCTGTGCAGAGAAGAAGGTTTAGGGATAAAGCATCTTCACCAGGATGCTTGTACATTAAAGCAAGCTATGGGATGGCTCGCCAGAGGGAAAGATCAAATGTGAAGAGTATGGAGGAGAGAAAGCAGGACGCTTAAGATGAAGCATCTCTCTAGGCTACTCTAGGCCTCGGTGTGTGAGCTCATGGAGCAAGTTAGCAACTTGTTAAAAAGCAGTTTTGCCTCTTTTTCACCCTTTCACCAGTTTGTGGTCAATATGTCAATGTTAATGCAGGAGGGAGTATGGAGGACGGGGGTAAGAGATCGGCCTGGAGGGAGAAAAAGAGAGAGTCTATCTCTCGCTCCCATCCTCCATCCTCCCTCACACATTAAGGAATTGATATATTGACCAAACATGTTAGCATCAATGCAGTGTGATGAAGAACACACTCCACACTGGAATTCAGAAAAGACAATAAGAGTCTATTCAGGTGGACAGAATGTATAGTGAATTTGTTAATGCTCAAAAAAAAAAGCTGACTTGAATAAGCTCTAGTTTGTTTGGTTGTGTCCCAAAACACGTCCTACTGCTTAAAAAACAGACACGGATAACGGATCGTCACACACTGTTTAGTACAATAGTACAGTAAGCAATTTGTGACCCAGCATTCTGAGTGTTCCAGATTTTTTTATTTTTCCTTTCTTTTCTTTTAATATTTTAATATTACTAAAATAACTCTACTTTCATAGTGCTACATAAGACTGGTTTAGTCCTTTATGGCAAGTATAATACAGTTCTAAAGAAATACTTTTAGTTTTCGAATGCCATGAAAATAGTTAAACTGGATAAAGTGTATAAATCTTCATACTGGCTTAACATTTTTTGTAATGGGGTCTTATGTAGGTCTAATGTAGCCATATTATGTCTGTTAGAAGATATTATAAATAATAACATAGGTTTATTCCAGTTTATTTAATGTCGTATCCCAATAAACATCACCTTTCCCGAAGACGGCTTTAGTTTCTAGCTGAAATGTAGGTTTATATCATTTGTTATAAACTGCTTATGTATGTGTAATATTGTCATATGAAACCCGCCCTAGGAAAAATGATGCTTTTCTGTCTTTATGACACATTATGCTTGTTAGTGTGTCTTAAAGAATAGAACAAAAGTGTTTATTTTGTCACATATACATTACAGCACAGTGAAATTCTTTCTTGGCTTATCCCAACTTTGGAGGTTGTGGTCAGGGTGCAGGGTCAGCCATGATACAGTGTCCCTGGAGCATTGATAGTTAAGGGCCTTGCTCAAGGGCCCGAAAGTGGCAGCTTGGCAGTGCTGGGGCTTGATCCCTAATTCTCCGATCAACAATCCAGAGCTTTAACCACTTTGGCTACCACTGCAAATGCTTCTACAAACCCTACAAATGCTTCTAAATGTTTTTTGTAGACATGATAAAAGATTTATGGAAATGTAATGTAACCCTATGAACATTGTAAAGTACTTAGTCGTGTATTCGAATGTAATCTTTCACAGAAGTCATCAGAGTTAATGTTCTGTTAGCTTTTTGAAATGCCTGCGAGTGGACAGCAGAGTGTTGTGTTATGGACATCGCGCTTCTCGGTTTAGTCTTTCTGCAGGATCGCAAAGCTGATGATTATTGAAGCAGTAATTGGAACTGGGCAGCCATTTTTGATGATCTTTCAGGAAACGAGGCTGGAGGTTATGGGGGTTTTAAGGAGAAAAAGCTAGACAGCTGTTTCCTATTAGCCACTAGTCACATGCTGCCTAACAGACAAGGAGAATGTCCTGCTCCTACTTGGATTATTTCTTCCCCCAGTCCTGCATGGTGCATTTACAGAGCGCAAGGCAAAAAGAAGGGAAAGAAATGCATCCAATTACAGGGTCATCCCAATTTGTCCACTCATGTCAGTGCAGCTCATCTGGACACACCCCACCCCCAGGCCTCTTACCCTCATCCTATTTTCTCTCTCTCTCTCTCTCTCTCTCTCTCTCTCTCTCTCTCTCTCTCTCTCTCTTTCGCTCTCCAGAGTGTGTAAACGTCCTGACGCTAGAACATGTGGGAGTGATTACAGCTGCTGGATTTTCTCATTGTTTGAATGTGCTCTGTTTCTCTCTGCTGTGCGCTCGAGTGGCCGCTCTCTGTCTCTCGCTTGGCCTCTAATCCCAGCTGCATTTATGAATAGTAATGTTTGGCAACCATTTTTGGCACAAGGGCTGCCAAATTAGTGCAATTTGTGCGCTTATTTGGGACCAGGACTTAGCACAGCACCGCTTTAAGTCAGGCTTTCTCTCTTTTGTCTCCTTTCTTTGTTTTACTCAATCTTTTTGACTCTCCTCACACACACACACACACACACACACATCATATCTTCCTTTCTGCCTTTCCACTTTCTGGTGCAGTCATGTAGGACAGTTCACTCTGTCCAAATGACACTGGGTAGGATGTGTCTCCAGTGTGGAGCCGCTAATCACATATCTGCGCTTTTCTTCGTGACGCCTGCCTTGACTGCCTAAAGCAACAGGAAAAGACTATATGACACAGAATCTCCTCTGTGGTCCATCACCTCTGACCAGAAACACCACAGCTGTCTGTCACTTGTCCCTGTAGAAGGACAACGCATGAGTATGAATACTTCCTTTGTAGCTAGTTAGCTGTTTTCCAGAGTTGGCCCCTTAAAATTGTCTGGAGATGTGTTTTGTTTTTTTTTTTCTTTTTATGAAACTCTCTCTCTCTCTCTCTCTCTCTCTCTCTCTCTCTCTCTCTCTCTCTCTCACACTCTCTCTCGCTCTCACTCTAATTCTTTTTCTCCCTCCATCTCTCATTCTTTCCTTCTCCTTTTCACCTCTCAGGCTGCAGGGTGGTAGAGTCTCTGCTCCTCATTAATGTCAGAGGCATTAGGGCTAGACAGGGATATGGGTCTAATTTGACATTTTCGGCATCTGTCTCCAATATCCCCTCGCCGAGCAGAAATCCGTGGAGAGGTAAAACAAAGGGGGGCTCGACTAGATGGAGAAGTTGCACAGGCGGCCTACGACACCACTCATTTAATGCCAATCTCCTAGAACAAATCTCTGACAGTCAGGGTCTGGGTCTAAAACATGCACACACACACACACACAATACAGAGTGACGCTTTAGTAAAGCTTCACTGTCTGCCTTAAGTGCATGCACTTATAAACAACAAATTCCTCTTGTCTACAGTAATATTGCTTATAAACTAGTAATATTATTCAGGGAAAAAAAAAAAACTTTTTGTCCCCTCTCCAGTTCACTTTAGGAATTGTTCACATACTCCTACTTCCACCCTTTGAAGCAATCCGGAATAATTTTAAATAATTTGTTTTACTCGCTGGAAGAACTGCTGCTTCGAACGAAATCCATGACATCCATATTACAGTACGTAAATTTGGGAATACGGGGAAAAAAAAACACACTTATTATTCTGACAGAAAGCTTTTGCACCTTCATACACACTTGTTACCAAGATCAGAATGACATTTGTAGGTTGTTTTTTCCAGCATTAGCAAGCACTCACATGTAGCCGTTGTAGCTACAGGGGGGCAGTGTATCCGATAAAATTACTAAAAAAAAACTAAGACTTCTTAAGAGTTTATTTTCTTGCAAATGTGTCATGTTGTAAATTCCGTCACAATCAGGTCTGCTAGAAGAAACCAGGTCTGTCAGAAAGCTTGGAAAATTCTTTTTGCCTAGTCAGAAGTCAGTGATTGCATTGTCTCGTACTGAGGAGACCAGTAGACACGTTTGAAGTGTTTCAGGCAATTTTTTTGTCAATAATAAACAAGCCAAATAACCCAGTCATGAAAGTTGTATTATTTGCATTTTCCTCCTTTCAGTCCCCAGTTTCTTCAGTTTCACCTCCACTCGATGGTTGGTTGTAGTATATTATTTGAGCTTGCAGTAGAAATTCAGCTCAGCCTCTGCAGCGAGACACTTTACTGCCTGGTGTGAGAGCAGCTAGCATGGCACATCTGAGTGTTTGTCCAGCTGTGCACATGAAGTGTCTAGAGAGCTGAAATGTATATGCCATTATCGTCACATAAGACGTCTTTGCTAAAGAGAGGAAAAAATTGGTGGTATAATGGTCTTCATATGGGTTGCATGTTATTTCTCCTGACTTTGTGTGTTCCTTTTCTTTGCACTTGTTTTGTTTTGCCGGACTGGTGTTAACATAACTGCAGTTAAACAAAAAAGCATTTCTGTAAAAGTTCTTGCGAAGCTTATAGCTAGTCTATTTAACCCCTTGACAGGAAAATAATACTTATTCGTTCATTCATTCTTTCATTTAAATTTGTTTTTATTAACCACATTCTGGGTTTTTGTCTGGTCTGTGTCCTTTAAATTGGAATGTGTGGCCTGGTGGTTAAGGTGTTGTTATGCCAATCGGAATGTTATGAATCCCAGGTCCACCAAGCTGCCACTGCTGGGCCCCTGAGCAAGGCCCTTAACCCTCAATTGCTCATTTGTATAAAAATAAAAAATGATGTAAGTCGCTCTGGATAATGCTGTAAATGTAAATTTCAGTGCATGAAGCCCATAGGTTGAGAATCAATTTGTAACGGCTGAGCGGCTACAGACAAAACCGCTCTCTTTGTTCTTTGTCATATACGTCAGGAGGATATAAGTGTTGTCTGAGGTGCAAATAATAAAACCAATGTATCATATACATTGTATATCGTGTACAATACATTAATATAATTTTATGACTTTGCTTGCCAATATAGGACATGAATTTTTTATTCAGTATTTTATTCTATTTCCTGTTAAATATCTTATTTTTATAAACACAGCTGGTGCTCCACAGCCTCATATCTCATAACAACAAAGCAAACCATGTGCATTCTGGGTTTTCTGTGTACATCATACAGACTCTAATGTACAACAGAGCGATACCGAATATAACGTGGCAAAACTCCCAGTTTCACGTAGCTTCATACTAGACTTCTTCAGGCAATGACAGTGATGCTTTGCTGTTTTTAGGAAAATGTCAGCAATCGTGAAGAGAAAATGTCCTGATGTATCACCCAACATTTTTCCCATATTGCACTTCTTTATTCTTGGAGCTAATGTATTCACACAAGATGTTTTTGTACAGAGGAAGCAGACTTTCCAAGGCAAACATACTGTACTGTACACACACACACACACACACACACACATACATATGCAGAAACACACCACACGCGTTGTTGAGGAATGCCTTGGTGTGTAATGCATGTATAATGTAGTGTGATGTAGTGCAGACTCCTTCAGTGTAATCCTATGCTGTGTAATGGGATCTGTTTCAGGATTCCTGGAGGACAGCAGCAGGCGACGGTTCTGACTCAGTGGAGGAAGGGAGGTTGGGGGGTGTTGAGGGTTAGCGGGGGGGAACAGCACAGACGAGGAGCGTGGGTTATGACAGCAACCTCTCCCGAGATCAGACTACACATTCCCGCTATTGGGAGTATGATTATTGACTCCTCAGCTTAGTGATTTAATGAAAACGGCTGAAATGAAATTACCTTTTTCATCACCGTTGCGCCGAGTTTCTCCTGTGCCGCATCGGACGTGGCCTCTGCCTGTAAAGCGATGCATAATTCAACAAATTATCTGCTGCAGATACCTGTAGATGTCAGCATTATATAGTATTCGTATTTGAATATTCTTTTCAGCGAAGCGCACCGAGCCGGACGTGTTTTGTTGCCGTATGGTCGTATCAAAATGACAAAGTGGCATGCTTACTCTCTAATTGGCAGTGTTTTTTGAATGATTTCAAAAGCTCACTACAGCATCTGGCTGTCACTTATCTGCCTCTCTGAGTCTTTGTTGCCCAAACAGAAAGGGGAAAATAAAATGTAGAAAATTGCTCAGTCGTGGCGTTTGAGCTGTCTCTGACTGATTAGCAGCTCTTGGCGTCATTATTGTACTGTGATGTATTGACTCGTTTCAGCTAATGGGCAGTAAAGCTTTTGGAGATGTGTCAGAGCGTTGTAATTGCCGTTGCGTGGTATCGGCCCATCTCTAGGCTCGACTGTTTGACGTGTGATCAACAAGCTCTAACTAATGAGCAGCGTGTTTTGTCTCGGCATGCTTCAAACAGAGCTGCTAGCAGGAGTCCGATCTGATTGTTATGTAAATATTTACCTGTATAAGACTATCAAGGAACGGTTATGTGGAGGAAACAAAGATGGTGACAAAGAGTAGCTGGAAGAAGAGTTCAATCGTAGAGAACGTAAGAGAAGAGGCTGATGCGTAGCTTTTACTTCCCTGCTCCACTCCACTCAACACCTCCCCACGTTCCCCAGGGCCTCCTCTGATTCAATCTCATCTCCTCACTCCTCAACTGATGTGATTGACCTCTCACAGCCACTTAGTTTGGTCGCGGGTGATGAGTCCAGTGGCGTCTCTCGTGCTCTCTCCGTGATGAAAGTGTAGTCAAGTGCGAAGGAAAGACGTCAGTTTCCTTAGAGTGATTGTCTGTGATCCCTTCTTTTTTGTTCTGTGTCACCTTTGGACTAGGAGGCCTTGAAGAGTGTATGTGTTTTACAGAGCATGTTTTTATATTTTAGCAGGGACCAAATGAGCCCACAAGTATAGCGGTGCTGGCTTTTTATTTCTTTCTTTATTTATTTTATTATTTTATTTTTGTAAACAGTAATTAAAAAAAAAAACTAAATCAAAATAAAATAATAAAAAAAAACATATTTGTTAAAGAGTTTTTTTTTTTTTTTTACAAAGGTTGTCGTCCAGTTTAAGTGAAAGCATAGCATTAAATAGGTGTACGTTAGTAGAAGGTCCTCACAAGGATAGTAATACAAATGTGTGTGTGCTGAAATGGCCTTTCACTACGATGATACTAAATCACCATCAATTTTTTTTCTCTTATTCTCTGTCTGCAGTCCTGCGTGATGATTTCAGACAGAACCCTGCTGATGTGATGGTAGCCGAAGGGGAACCGGCTGTGTTGGAATGCCAGCCCCCTCGTGGTCACCCGGAGCCCACCATCTCTTGGAGGAAGGACGGAGCCAACATAAACGACCGAGACGAGCGCATAACGGTGAGCTGGATCGAGCCCTTACTATGAGATCCTTTTCAGAGTGCTAATCTGTATTTTGCTTATTTATGGTGTTTTTTTTATTGCACTGAGTTTACATCTGAACAATTAATTTGTGTTTTGGCTACAGCAGGGATATCTAATCTTATCTGCAATGAGCCAATATGGATGTGTGTGTGTGTGTGTGTGTGTGTGTGTGTGTGTGTGTGTGTGTGTGTGTGTGTTTGAATCCATCTCAGCAGTACCACATCTGACTCCACTTGTTTAATCTATTGGTTTTGATTTTCAAGCGACTGTTGAGTTGAATCTGGTGTGTTCCTGCTTAGCTGGAATTAAAACCGGCAGCTGCACCGGCGCTTTGATGATAAGATTAGACATCCCTGGACTACACAATCTTTCCTTGGACTTATGAATGTTAAAATAAAAGATTTTGGACCAAACACTAAAAAATTTCATGGTGAAAATATCTTTGGAATGAAGAATTAAAAGGTTGGGTAGAGATTTTAGAGCAAAAACGTTCTACACTGGTCCTGCAATGGTTTGTTGGGTAGATTAATGTCTTTCTCATCGTATAAGATGTCTGTCTGATAAATAAACACTATGGTGAGGTTCTATACAGCTAGAGATCTCAGTTTCTTAGTCTCTTAGGGAGCTCTATAACTCGAAAAAAACAATCTATGAACACTTTGTTTACCATAATCTTATCATCCCAATTGCAATACAATGTTAATAAAATGCATACATTAATATTTTGGTATTTTTATTGAAGATATACAGCGATTATGCGATTATATGGATTTTATTTCTTTAATCCTTATGTATAGTTTTTCTTTTTTTTTTGTCACATTTTAGTTTCTTTGTTCTTGAGTTACTATGAAAAGGATTAAGCTCATTCAAGTGATTAGTCAGATAGCTTAAAAGCTATAGTAACTATGTGGAATATTATGTGGGGAATAATGTAACAACATACAAAAAAAAAGCTGCTTATTTTCATTGGACTCCATTTTGAAGTTCGTAGCTATAGACAACCTTCTGACTTTCTCACAGAGAAAGCACTAAAACCTGCTACCATCTGATTCATCTGAACTTTTTTTTCTGCTTTGTCTTGATTTACTTTTTCAGAATGTTCAAGGTGTGAAACATAAGCTCGTAAAACCTTTTAACATCTTAACATTCGTCTCTTTACATTTGTATCCTAGTCCGTTTGAAGCGGTCTCCCAGTGTAGCCATATTGCTAGTTATTCCTCAGATGGTGTGTTACCTACATCAACATTTGTGTGTTTGTGTATTACATGCTGATACGTGGGCCATTAGGCTTGACTTGTCTGCTCCATAATGCCCCAGCAGTGGCGTAAGATAAAGCTTTATTTGCAGCTAGACCTGCCACGTGTCGATTTAGGATGCAGACATGTAAGACGTAAAAAAACCGGGGAAGGATTGAGATTACTACTCAGCCGGTAGTTTATCGAGCATGACCAGGCCTCTCCTGCCAATTAGTCATTTTTAATTAAGTGCGTATGGTGGGTGGGGTGGGTGGGTGGGTTTTGGTGGGGGGCTTGGGGTATTCTATCACACCTGGATGCTTGTTAGGGAGTTCTGACTTTAGAAGAGAGCGAAGAAGCTCTTAACGAGGAGCGAAGCTTCTTTCATGTCTTCATTATGAAGATGCTTCACACTCACAGCCAACTCCACAGGGGAGTGTAAAAACTCTCTGAAAGTACATGTGTGTGTGGGAGTGTGTGTGGGTGTTTCGTGTGTTTGCCAGTTAATGTTTTTAACAGAAGCTTGTAAAAAGGATTTCTTTATATATCCTTTCATGGATGCTATGGAAAGTCAGGAAAAAAGAGCAATAAGAGCATCACAGGAGCATTCAAATAAGAAACTACGCCAGTTTGATGTAAATAATAATCAGTATGTCAACCCTTAGACTCTCTTCTCACAGATGTCAAGCACTCAAGTGCTTTTCTTGTCCATTTATCATTTAAAAACCGCAAGTAACTAAATTGTTTTTTCAATGAAAAGAAAATGTAATAGTAGTTTATGTCGTTCGGAAAATTATTAATTGTCGGACTCCGACGTTGATTATTTTCCTATAAGATGATGAGCCGTCATGTTTCGTTCCTCTTGTGCCATAGCAAGTTTGTCAATATCTACAACATATTTTACACAACATATGCACAATAATCTTTTTAAGCCTGTATAGTTATATTCAACGTGGTGGAACGTCTGCGAGATGACTTACATTAGAACGTAGAAGCTATGAAATGATGTTTACTCACATGTCTTTTTCCCTTCTTAAATTTAATAAAATAAAAAAAATAAAAAAAAAACCACACACACACAACTTATCATACTACTGAGAAACCAGACAGTTCTCTCCGTCTTAAAGACTTTCCGGTATCAGAAAACATGCTGACTGTTCCAAAGTGCTGACATTCATAGATATTATGGCATGTTAGCTACATGTGACCTTGTAAATGACTTATTACTGTAGAAACAATATCAC
Source organism: Tachysurus vachellii (assembly GCF_030014155.1). Taxonomy (NCBI): domain Eukaryota; kingdom Metazoa; phylum Chordata; class Actinopteri; order Siluriformes; family Bagridae; genus Tachysurus; species Tachysurus vachellii. The sequence continues at coordinate 13,568,440 of NC_083479.1, forward strand.
ATTGAGAGCTGAGTTACAACCTGATCCGTGCTGTGATAGAAAATAGATCAAAACTCTCTGACCAATCAGATTCAAGAATTCAGCAGCACTTTGCTTTAAAGGTTAGTAAGTATTTCTAAATGATGTTAAAGTGGAGTCTTCAATTATTTTTCTCTCACAATGATCTAACACCAATAATTGTAATAGGCATTAAAATGAGTTTAAACACTGCCTTTTAATAGACGTTTAATAGAAGTATTCATTTTTCTACATGTCTCCATTTTAACCTTTAATAAATTTAATCTTTAACTAAAGAGCGATTATTTATGCCAAGAAAGTTATTTAAAAAAAAAGTTAGTGAGCAACGTCAGAGATGACTGAGATAAAACATTTGATTTCTTGTTTTTGCAGATTTCACAATAAGTGTATTGTTAACATTACATTGTACATTGTTAATGAACAAGACTTTTCAACACACTATACAATATAAATTAACAATCGCTGACAAAAGGGTCAGTGAGTTTGTTCAATTCTGTCTTGGTTTGTTCGCTAGACTAAGAGCGAGGTTTTGCGCTAGTATTACTGAATAGCAACATTTTTCTCTTTTTGTAAATCTTAGTTTCCTTATGATTTGAGATCTGCTGCAGTTATTCCATAAAATGCACAGCGTCTAAGTGGAAAAACTGAGATATTGTTGAGTCGTGCTTTTAGATCAAGCTGCTAAATCTATTAGTAATTATCCATGAAAGGTGAGAGATTAACAGCTCTTGGTTGGAGGTTACACATTTACATGAAGCAGCTAAAAGCATCATCATGTGGGGTGCGTGTGTGTGTGTGTGTGTGTGTGTGTGTGTGTGTGTGTGTGTGTGTGTGTGTGTGTTTGTGACTATACTCCTACTTCAAGCCTTTTTCCTGCCAGATCAAAGCCAGTGATTAGTTTAGACCCTTAGTATAATTAACAGAAGTAAGTGCATAATGCTGTCTTTAAAAAAATAAATAAGTGGAACTGGTATTCACTGGTATTGTGCACAAGAACCCTTGCAGTAAAGCACATAAAGAGACTCTTCTTAGACAGACTATGTGTAAAAGACATTTCCCTGACAGGTCCTCTCATCCTCAGGGAACGACAGACGGACACTCTGTGTCTGTGTGTGACATGAAAATTGAGGAGTTCGGGGTATGTTCGGATGTTTGCATTGAAACAAAGGAAATTTCCATTTTGTTTGTTCTCTCCAATTTTTCATAGTCCTTCAGTGGATAGTCTCTCTCTCTCTCTCTCTCTCTCTCTCTCTCTCCCCCCCTCTCTCTTTCTCTCCATAGGACTAGCCTGGACTCTTTTATCTGTTTTTGCTTTTATCCCAGTAGAAGGCTGATTTTTTTGGTGCACCGTGCTCTTGGGATTCATTCTCATGATGAGGACTGGGGTTTCCATTCCATTTGGATGATTTCCCTGTAGCCTTTCTGCACTGACCACTGATTCCCCCTGTGTGTGGGCGTGCAGGAAATTGCCAGTCTTATCCTTGTCTTATACATTCTGTAAGACATACATCATATGTTAAAGTCAAATGGAAGCAAAAGGGGGATGTTAGTGTCTATCCCATTCCCTTCTATCTCTTACACGCACACACGCACACACACACACACACACACACACATTCTGAAGAGGTTTTCTGAAGAGACCTGAAGTAACAGAACACAGTCATTCAGCTACTTATTTGCTGCTAAGTAGTAAACAGAAGACAAAAGTTAAGACTGTTGCTTCTGTTTTTACAGTATGCATTAGTAGTTCTCACTCACTCACTCACTCACTCACTCACTCACTCACTCACTCACTCACTCATTTTCTACCGCTTATCCGATGCATTTGTAGTTAATCCTTAATATTTTTTATTTAGTTGTGAAAGTTTGGTGTGAAATAGGAGAAATGACATCTCCAACCCCCCCGCACTTGATTCCTGCCCGGAATCCATAGAGACAGCGGTGCGGACTGATACATTTTGGGCGCTGCGGCATATTAAATATATGATAAATAGTCAAAAAGTTTTTCTGCATGAAAAATACAATGTGTGGCAGGAGAATGCGATAAAAAGACCAAAATACGTGAATGTCACTCTCAATGCGTGACACTTGACAGCCCTGAGTTAGCTAGCTAGTTCTCACTGAGAGAAAATTAGCCCATCTTGCTAAACACAACTTTCTCTAAAAAACTAGCAATACATTTTAAGGGCTACAAATTACATATAAAAAGATTAAAGGTGGACTGAAAAAGAGAAAAAGAGGAAGAGACGGACAAATATATAGTAAGCTAATTTCTTCTGAAAAACTGCCTGAATTTTCATCAGGCTAAGCTTTTTTCATCAATCTTCAAGCAGGTTTGGGAACTTACAGGATTTTCCAAAAATATTCATTTATCGAAATCAAGTAACACCAAGCTGTAGGTTTTGACCTGAAATCTGGTTTCTCCACAATATGACTGTTGTAATTACTGTATATTTTGAATATTCTTTCCACAGCAGATTTAGAGACTTGCTAGCACCTTAGACTCACATTCTGGCACGACACCATGTGCTGTATTACCACAGATTGACTGTAAGACTTGTAAACAGTGTAGATCTCTAAATGATGTCTACTATAATCTCACATTTGATTTTTATTTATCTATGTAAATAGAATCATTTTACAAGAGAGATCACTACAGGTCAAGTCTGTGTGTAACCTGAACACGTTTTGAAATATAAAAGCTGGCGAGATGTTATATTGTATGCATTTCTTTTCCTTACACTACCTCTAAATCTGAGGATACAGCACAGTAGAACTGCACAGCGTACAATATTCATCCATAGTTTACATCTTATTATATTTCATTTCATTGCATTTATTATATAGTGTGTATTTTATTATACTTTATTTATACAGCATTTATTGTATGTAAAGCTTTACAGATTTTTTTAAATTATTATTTATTACTATTGGTTTTGTCCTTTTATCTCTTCTCCTGACTCTAAGAGCTTTGCATGGAAATTTCTCTTGGCTCTTTAATATTGAAATATCTTTACTTGAGCCACAGTCCCAACATGGAGCATCATCAATTTATCACATACCCAAGATGACAGTAGCATGCTCACTTTCTCTTCTGCTGCATTTGGTGGTCATAGTATACGGTTGCAGAGCAACAAGTAATAGACAAATAATAAAAACAGGAGCAGAAGGGAAGGGACAGGAAGAAGGTTGAGGAGCTGAATGAATGATTGATTCTGTCCTGTACATTCTCTTGTGTACGGAATGTGACAGCGTCAGACGATTATTTTTCAAAGGGTTAGTGCTTTGTTCCCAGATGCTTCCAGATGTTCTCCTCAATATCTCATCTAGACTGTTGTCCTCTTATAGTCATGGCTATCTGGGAATAATCTTAATAAAGTATTAATAAAGCATTTGCAAAAGAGTGTACAGTGATGGTTGATGCGCTGATGTATATTTAATCAGTTTTGGGATGTATCTTGGTTGTTATTTGACTGTTTTACATAGTATCACTAGGTAACGTTTGATGTCCCTCTGTAATTCTCAAAATATGGATTACTGAAACCCTAACACAACCCCATATAACCTGAGAGTTGTCTTTCTCAATTCAGCACCACTCTGGCCCCAGCCCTTGTCAAATGAGCGGTAACACGATGACACTTCAAACCCTTCTCTCCCAGCAGGGCTGAACCTAGCTCTCACTAAAGAACCTAGTGTCTTTGAAACTCTCTCCTCCTCTAGGGCGCCTTTGTGGCCGGCACTAAAGCACACAAGTGGCTTTTACGAGCTGGAGGAATGTGTCAGTTCGTGAGGCGTGGAGGTCAGGCCTCAGGCGTCCTCCTACTCTGGCCAGAGGGGCAGTCAGGCGAGCTGCTATAAATCTACGCAGTAGGCGATTAGCTCTGACTGAGACCTCTCCCAGACATTCACACTCATAACAGCTCAAACCTGTGGGATGAGGTCTCCACTTGTTTTCGGACATGCTTAAGTGTTCTTCAAATCCTCCCCAGCTTTCTCTACTCCTGTTTTTTTTTTTCGCTGCTGTTAATTATATCTAAACAACTGCACAACACTTTACATTCACTGATGTTTATCGACAAATTTTGTGCTTTAGGACAACAAAACTGGTCGAAATGGTGTTGAATATTGTTGTTTACATTGAGGGATAGTTTTTATGAGTTTTTACAGAGGAAAAATAGATAACTGTGTCAGTTACAACAGCTGCTAAAGGTTCTGTTGCCTTAAACATTTAAAGTAATGCTTGATATTTGCCAGACTCTTTAGTATACTGCAGTTATTCCTCCAAAACGGATCCTTGGGGAGCCCAGATGGTCCACAATTCTGCACTGTCCAAACTCCCAACACATCTAAACAAAGCGCTTAGGGAAACTCAACACCAGGTACCAGTGTGTTCATGGCTGGGAGAAACCAATAATACAGAGTCCCTGGAGCCCTTTTTGGAAAACCCTGGTTTACTCTAAATGTAGAGTTTTTTTTATGTAAACAGTTGCTGGTTATATGGCAATAGACATCGGATACTTTCCTTAATTTATCTCTGCATTGAACTTCATTAGGATCTGGCCAGTATTTGTTATTTTGGCTCTGTCTTCCAGTACTTTGAATGTAAATTAAATAATGGTTGTGAGGTTAATGTCAGGGGATCATTTCAGGGAAACATAAGTAATTGAACACTCATCTGCTCAGTTGTCCCTTGGCAGGCTGTGTAGTTGCATCAATACTTCATTTGCAAAAGATGTAATAAAGTTTTAATCCTACTTTTAGATGTAAACATTGTCTCTGAATATGAGAACCAAAGACATATAGGTATCTCGAAATCAGCACTTTGATATATAATACTGAAATACATTACAATTCAGTCAGGGACCTGTTTAAAATTCTTCAAAATGAGGCTGTCTTTCCAAATAAGGATGTGGTAGCTCAGTGGCTAAGCTAAGCTAAGGTTGTGAGTTCAAATCCCAGGGCCCCCAAGCTGCCACCTGAGCTGGACCCCTGAGTCGCTCTGGATAATGGTGTCTGCTGTACATATATAAATGTACTGATTGTAATATTCAGAAAACATTATGGAATAAAGAATGAAATGCTACTTCAGGACAAAGCCTTCATTTTTTTTTTCTACTCCACATTATCCTTTCCTTACTAAAATTCAAAGGCATTCAATTAATTTTTGATTAGAGTTCAATTTAAACACAATCACCTAGCAGCCATTCAGTCTCACACACTTTTTATCTTTAAAATTAATTTTAAGACTTAGGCATTTCAATTACCTTAACTTTAATTTGGTTTTCTCTCTCTCCTCTGTTTCCTTCTTGTCAATTACCTTGACGTTATTAATGTTGTCTGTTAACCTTTTTCCAAATAATGTGTGGCTGCTGGAATTGTCTGCTACAATTGTCTTCTCAAGCATTCTCTGTAGTATTGAAAATATAAAAATATACGTATATTCATTTTAGGGGGCCAAGCACCATTTATTATTGTTCTTCTTCCTCTTCTTCTTCTCTTTCTTCTTCTTGTTATTATTATTATCATCATTACTACTACTAGTAGTAGTAATAGTAGTAGAAGTAGTGGAAGTAGTAGTAATAGAACTAGTAGTGGTAGTGGTTGTAATAGAAGTAGTACTAGAAGAAGTAGTAATGTTGGAGGTAGTGGTAGTAATACTAGTAGTGGCAGTGGTAGTAATAGAAGTAGTAGTAGTATAAGTAGTGGTAATGGTGTAGTGGTGGTAGTAGTAGTAATAGAAGTAGTAGTAGTAATAGAAGTAGTAGTAGAAGAAGTGATAGTGGTGGTGGTAGTGGTAGTAATATAAGTAGTAGTAGTAGAAGTAGTGGTAATGGTGTAGTGGTGGTTGTAGTAGTAGAAGTAGTGGTAATGGTGTAGTGGTGGTAGTAGTAGTAGTAGTAGAAGTAGTGGTAATGGTGTAGTGGTGGTAGTAGTAGTAATAGAAGTAGTGGTAGTGGTGGAGGTAGTGGTAGTAGAACTAGTAGTGGTAGTGGTTGTAATAGAAGTAGTACTAGAAGAAGTAGTAATGACAGTGGTGTTGGAGGTAGTGGTAGTAATACTAGTAGTGGCAGTGGTAGTAATAGAAGTGGTAGTAGTAGAAGTAGTGGTAATGGTGTAGTGGTGGTAGTAGTAGTAATAGAAGTAGTACTAGAAGAAGTGGTGGTGGTGGTGGTGGTGGTGGTACTAGCAGTGGTAGTGGTGGCATAGTGGTAGTAATAAATAGTAGAAGTAGTAGTGGTAATGGTGGTGTAGTGGTAGTGGTAGTAATAGAAGTAGTTGTAGTGCAAATGGTGGTGTAGTGGTAGTAGTAATAGAGTTAGTACTGTACAAACACGTTCAGCATTTTGCACTGTAATTAATGACTCTGTCTATTTTGTTTTTCAGATCCGAAGTGGAAAGCTGATGATCACTAATGCGAGGAAGAGTGATGCAGGGAAATACATCTGTGTGGGAACCAACATGGTTGGAGAGCGGGAGAGTGAGATTGCTGAACTGACTGTTTTAGGTATTCGGCTTCAGGCATTCTTTATCTCGTGTCTGAATCTTCCTGCACCGTGGCTGTAGTGTGGGACAACACCACGATCTTTTTAAATGGAGAAGTTGATGTGCTTCCTCTCATTTGTTTAGCAAATTGAAAGGGGTTTTGCTCTGTAATAATGGACCTGCTTGTGCAGCTGTTCGTCAGTTCCCTCTAGTACCCTCAGTCTTTACTCAGCCTTTTGAGCCCTGTGTTTTGGCCTATTAGCCTGTCCAGGTCTAGACCAGCTGTGCTCACTTGATCTGGCCCAGACTGCTGACCCTCACTGTCCCTCCCAACTCCCCTCCTCTTCATTTCTCATTTTATCCATCTCTTTTAACAGAAAGCACTTCCTGTCTGCCTAGACACCTTATCACATGATCAGCTGGGCCTGGAGCCAGCATGCACACAATTAGAAAAGCAAGTAAAAACATTTAGTGCTAATAGAATAATGCTGCTGATTGAAGCAACAGATTGGAGGCTCTCAGGAGTGCCTGGGAATACGTGGGCAGAAAAGCCCTAAAAGGATTTATGTGTGATTTTTTTATTTGTTCTTCATTATGTTTTTCATACTTTACTTTCCCTTCAGAGAAAAGTGATGGATCACATGCATTTTCAAATTTCAGCATTTTCTCACCTTAATCACCATCTAGGGCTTGTGGCACGTACTATACTGAGAAAAGAACAGAACATGTTTACTTAAAGCTCACTTATAATGTATATTGTTAAATATTTCTTGGCACTCAGTAATAATGGGAAAATATACAGTATATTAATTCCATTTCCAGTCAAAATGCTATACAGTACTTATAGAGCTATACAGGTTATTCAGGTCCATAAAGTTTAATATTAGAAATAAAACATTTCCAGATTTTTTTTTAAAACTCTTTAAGAAATTTGTGTAATTTGTGAAGAATTACAATAGTGTACATTAATGTAAACTGAATAACATTAATAGTAAAACTTATTGAACAAAAAAACACACACGAAGGACTTCAGTCTTGCCGAACCCATGCCAGTAAACAAAAGTAAATGCTTTTAATACATTACAGAGACACCTTTTTTTTTTTTTTTTTTAATTCGTCATTTGTCACTTTGACTTACAAACAAACACAACACCCCATTAGTCTTCTATTATAAGTCTTCTTTTCTACAAGAAAATGTGTGAGATTTGGTGGTTGAGATCAGTTATGGATTATTACTTTAACCATAACCTTTTTCTTTGATTAAATATTTAGGAATGGTGATTTTAGTGCTAGAGATTTACTGCTGCCCCTTTTTTTTCCTTTTTTTTTTTTTTTTTTTTTTTTTTTTTACAAACTTTCCACCCATTCATCATGTTCAGGATAATCCTTCCCTTTTTTAAACTACAAAACAGTTACACTTGTGTTTTCCAGAGAGACCCAGCTTCACGAGGAGGCCCATCAGTGTGGTGGTGCTGGCTGATGAGAGTGTGGAGTTTCGATGTGAGGCCCGCGGAGATCCTTTTCCCACCGTCCGCTGGAGGAAGGAGGATGGAGAATTACCCAAGGGGAGGTAAGGCTTCATTCCCTTGGGCAGCCTGAATCTCCCAGCTCCTGTCATGTGCTCCTGAAGGCAGTTCAGCTTGTGAAAGACTGCTAATGCTCTTTCTCTGCACGGTTGAACATTTTTAATGCTTGAACACGCCTGTTTCAGCTTTAATGGCTAATTATCCTAAGCTATTTGTGAGTCGAATTAGTAACAAAGACAGAAAAACATACAGAGCATTGACTCTAGATGGGATTTACACGTCACTGGGCGTTGACCAACTTAGGTAGATGACAGAAACGTGGTCTAGCATTTAAAAAACTGTTTTGTGCATGTTGTTTTTATTCGGTTCACCAGTCTGCCTTGTTTCTTTAGGTATGAGATCCTTGAAGATCACACCCTGAGCTTAAGGCGCGTAACTCCGGCTGATGTGGGCTCCTACAGCTGCCTAGCCGAAAACATGGTGGGGAAGGCTGAGGCTTCTGCAACGCTGACTGTACATGGTGAGAATACACACAAACACACACCACTCAACCCCCACCGCACCTGCCGCAGCACATGGAGGTTGCTGCAGAGCCGAACCTGCATGGCTAGGGAAAATAAACCAAAGCTCAGCTGTTCCTTGGCCTGTCTCCTTCATCACTCAATCTCTGCCATAACACTGCCACTGCATGTCTTCATGTCCTCACAGCACCATTTAATGGTAACTGATACAGCCTTCATGAGCACAGTTTGTAATCGGCTTAGAAAGATGGATTAAAAATTATGGCCAAGTTTGGGTACATTGGATGGTCTTTGTACAATGTCTTTGTGCGACAGAACTTTGTTGACAGAGAATATGTGTGTAGGTGGCAGAGGGGAGGAAAGACAAGTCGGAATCTGCATCATGAATGGAATTTTTAGATGAAAATGTTTTTCTTGAAATGTTAATGGATCACATTTGCTTTTCAAATTTGGTGGAGCAAGTAAAGTGTGTGTGTGTGTGTGTGTGCGTGCCACAGTATGTGTTCAATATGTTCAAAAATAATGTTTAGTAGGTTAAAAACAGTTCAAAGTTTCTTGTCTGTCTTTGTCGTGGTCAGTTTAATAATTATTGGCAGCCATCATTATAGTGAATAAACTATACACCATACTGTACATTTAAATGTAGCACATTTTTTCTGGTTTAAAAAATATTTTCACCATAAAGTGGAACGAATGTCAGTACTGAAGCTCCACCTACGATGAAGAAGGTCGACCTCCATGCAGAACATTTTAATAACATTTTTTAATATTCATGTCCCTTATCAAATCTGCATTATTAGATGCATGACTAGATTTAAGATGGCTTATTTGCATTAAAAAAGAGAGACGTTTTGTCGTGTGTGTTGTTCCAGAATGTTTGCTGGTTCAGTAATCATTTTAATTGTTAAAGAGCAGTCTCCCCACAGCCTGGTGACTGGTAACTTGTGTATCCTCAGAAAGCCACAATAGCTTTTGAACCCAGAGCTGCAGTACGCCGTGTCACTAGAGGTCACGGGAAGTGGGTTTTAGTGGCAAAGACCATTGCAGCATGCCTGTGATCCTCCGGGAGAGCGTGGGCAGGAGAGGGACACATTAGCAGAGCCCTCGGCTCCTCTTTGAAGAGAGGAAATGAGCGGGAGAGCGGGAGCTGCTTTTCTATCACCCCACCCTCCTCCTCCTTTTCTTTTTCTTCTTCCTCCACCTCCTCCAAACGTCTGCCCCAATGACACCCAGCCAAAGACACATGGCGGGAGGATGGCCTAATTAAAGACAAGCCCCAGTCCCATGCTGGGGAAATAGCATGTTTCCAATTACACAGTCTAATTCCAGACTTGGGAAGCAGCAAAGTGGCAAGAGAAAAGGCAATAGAGAAAAAGAAGAGATGGAAAGATGGATAATGAGTCTGATTGTATGAGCTTGAAAGTCGTCCAAACACCCTGTAGCTTTAGTCTCAGTGCATTTTTCCCCTGCTTCACTTAGATACTTGGTAACAGAGGAAAGAGACAGCAAGATGAGGGCGAGGGTGAGGAGAAGAAAGCCTTGCCTGGAGGAAACAGACATAACAACACTGCTGTCTGACAAACAGCAATGATTATCTCATTTGGAGTGATACATGCAGCCAGAGATGATGAAGATTACAGTGTGTTTATGTGTGTGCGTGTGCACGTATTTGCGTGCGTGTGTGTGTGTGTGCGTTTAAAGAGACAGCTCAAAGCTCCTCTGACTGCAAATTTAATTTTATAGTCCTTGTATAATTAAATATAGAGTGCATCAGATCGTCTGTAATTCATTGCAAAGTTGATAATGAAAGACTACCATTTGTTTAGCACACTTCATATTAAGTTTGCTCTCTGTATGATGTATAAAGTCTGCAGTGTAATGCAGTTAGAATAATTGTTTTTGCATGTACTTTGATTAGATTCTGTAGCTCTTCATACTGAAGCGACCCCACCGTGTATACATTGGTGGTACATTTGTTCCCTTTAATAAAATAAATACATCCACACAACTTCATTGAGCCTGATTAGAGCAGGAAGATGTCAAAACAGGGCTTTCCTTCACTTCCTTCAGTCACGGTTGCCACCAATCAGAGCTGGAAATCCGAACCAGCCATGTCATACACCGTTGAGCAGCACAGAACCGGTGCAGATGTTTTTCTTCCAACTATGCACACGTTCCCTCTCTGCTTTCTGGTTTTCCATCACCTCACTCACTGTGGTGTGAAAAAAAAAAAACCTCTCAGGTCTTTTATGGCTGCCATAATTATTCTTTAGGCACCACTCTGATTAAAGTGCTCCAGTCTTCTGGGCTGAGATTTTTGTGACCAGGGTGAGAGTGCAACATTGTCAATCTTGGTCCATTAAAACAACATTAGTGACAGTTTCATGTTCTAGAACTTGTTTTAGCCAGTTTACTGTGTGTATATATGAGTAACAGAGAGAGGGAATGTTTTTAATCCAACTGGAAAAGTATCTTTAAAGGAAATGAACTAGCCAACAGGAAGCGAATTTAACACACATATTCTCACATGCAGAACTTCTGCTTGCGCCTTTATGTCCTCACTTGGGCGTCATAACTCTGTCCAAACACGTCCCCAGGGTGAGACGAGGTCGTAACTCGAGCCTTGCTTCAGCCAAAGCTTTTCACACCTTCCATTCCAACACAGGTCCAGGGGGTCTCATAGGGGGCTGAACAACCTGCGCCTTGTTTTGTGGTTTCCCTCTAACACCCACCCTCTGACACAAGGCCTTTATCCTCCATGCCACCTTCACCTTGTGTGCTCCAGACGAGACAAACGTCCGTCTGTCCTCCAGGCACCTCCTCTGGATCACTCTATAAAGCTGCCAGAAAAATTCATGTCTTGGGCCTCACTTATTTCAATAAACATACTTTACACATCACGGATCACATGTTGCAGTTCCAGCATGAACAATATAAACCGACAAAGTGCCACTAAAGGGTTGCTTGCTTATTGTACCGTTTTAACACCTTTTTTTATGTTTTCTTTGTGATATCTAAATTTACCATCTAATATCTATACCATCTGTAGTCAAATCATCTTAAATTGATTTTGCTTTAAGTAGAAAGACTGTATACAGTGTATTTCCTGGGTGTGGGTATGACAGTAGTCTGGCCTACGACACCCTCATGACTAATTACAGAACTAATAAGGCTTGGAACGAGTAATGGAATGTCGGCTTTCCTGCTGCACTGCACAATGGGAGCATGGCATTGACTTGTTTGATGTCTACTGTTCACATATTAATCAAAAGGTTCATTTTAAAAGCATGTCCACATAGGGAGGACTGGGTCAATGGCCTCGTCTCAGGCCAACAACAACAAAGATCTCGTTCTTGATCTGTCAACCCTACCAGCACACGACATCAACAGTACTGTTTGTGCAGTCAGGATGTCGAGGTTTCACATGTACTGTAGGAACATTCCAGAGTTGCAGGATAGTTGAAAAGTCGTTAGCGACGCAAAGCATTTGCAGCAGCACCAGTCAGTGTCTGTCTGGACGGTTGAACGTGATTTTGACACCCTTGTTATTTATGGAGAGAGATGAATGGTACATGAGAAATAAATTATTGAACACTGAAAGATAAATGTGAATGTCTAAACACTGAGATAAAATTTGAGTTCAACTCAAAACAAATAAGAAAAAATATTTTATTTTTATAAATCTCAGAAATTCATAATACAGTATTTAAAGTATATGCTACTCTTTGCTATGGTGGTGCAGAGAGTAGCATTGGTGCATTATAAGTTCACTGCCATGGTGGTACAGAGAGTAGGATTGGTGCATCATATGGTTCAAGGTCTTGGTGGTACAGAGTGTGATATTGGTGTTTCATATGGTTTCAGGTCTTGGTGGTACAGAGAGTATTATTGGTGCATCATATGGTTCAAGGTCTTGGTGGTACAGAGTGTGATATTGGTGTTTCATATGGTTTCAGGTCTTGGTGGTACAGAGAGTATTATTGGTGCATCATATGGTTCAAGGTCTTGGTGGTACAGAGTGTGATATTGGTGTTTCATTGGGTTCCAGGTCTCAGTGGTGCAGAGGGTAGTATTGGTGCATCATTGGGTTCCAGGTCTTTCTGTGTTCACTTGGGGTTCTTTGGATACCTTTAAGGTTCTCTGGTGTTCTCCCTTTTCTCAAAACATGCCAGTTTTGCAACTACAATTTACTGGCTACACTAAATAGCAGATGAGTGAAATGAATAAAATACTGGTTTAGTCTCTCATCAGAATATTCTTCTGGTTTCAGTGGTGTTTACCTTTCATTATTAGGAATTCAGTGGATTCAATAAATTAGATCTTTTGTCTTTTAATCAGTTCTTTATTTCCCTTTGCAAGACCTTGGAGCCGAGTCCATGTGTTTAAAAATGTGTCTCTGATTTACAAACATTGCTATTTTATCTACAGTATGAATTTCCTTGACATGTCTCCTAATTCATAATATGTGATATATCTGGTGTTTTTTTTCTTTTCTCTCTTTTAGTTATGTCTGGTAAGTTATCATCCTCCACCCATCTACTCTAGAGGTAGTGAAAGGAACCGGTCCATTCCCTTCATAATCCCATCATCATCCTCCATCAACCATATTATATCACTGAGCAGAAACAGCTCTGATCACACTAATGGGTAAATTAAAAATGTATCTGAATAAAAAAAAAGGTAAAAGTGATTTTTCTCCTAATTTGTGATGTGATAATATACTTTTATTGTGGTTACGTTATCTTTCAGATGATCCTAGAATCTTTTAAATGTTATTCATTTTGTTAACATCACTTTGTGTTGTCTTGTGTTGTGTAGTGCCCCCTACGTTTGTCGTTCGGCCCCGCAACCAGGTGGTGGGTGTGGCCCGAACGGTCACGTTTCAGTGTGAGGCGATGGGGAACCCACAGCCTGCCATATTTTGGCAGAGAGAGGGCAGCCAGGTAGGAGGGTTTTACCCTCACCATCATCTTATATCTCTCACAGCCTGTTTATTTATCATTATAGAAATCTTTTATCCCTTGATAGGTTCATTAGAGTATAAAAGTTTAAATTTCTAGAGTATTTGTGGAATTAATTTCAGTCATGCAGCAAGAAATGAGTTCAAGTTAAGTACTCTGGAATAGAATAGTGAGTAATGAGTTTAATGACTGGATTATTTAAATGACTCAAATGCATGATTCATTTCAAGAGATTCAAGATTTTTATTCGTCACATACACACATATACCGGCACGGACATATGAACCCAGACGCTCCTCCTTAGACTGTGCATATAAATAAACCAAAGAATTATTATTATTATTATTTTAATAGGGGGGGCACAGTGGCTTAGTGGTTAGCACGTTCGCCTCACACCTCCAGGGTTGGGGGTTCGATTCCCGCCTCCGCCTTGTGTGTGTGGAGTTTGCATGTTCTCCCCGTGCCTCGGGGGTTTCCTCCAGGTACTCCGGTTTCCTCCCCTGGTCCAAAGACATGCATGGTAGGTTGATTGGCATCTCTGGAAAATTGTCCGTAGTGTGTGATTGCGTGAGTGAATGAGAGTGTGTGTGTGTGCCCTGCGATGGGTTGGCACTCCGTCCAGGGTGTATCCTGCCTTGATGCCCAATGACGCCTGAGATAGGCACAGGCTCCCTGTGACCCGAGGTAGTTCGGATAAGCGGTAGAAAATGAATGAATTAATTAATTCATTAATTATTTTAATAGAACGAATAAAGAAGATAAGAAATAAGAAGAGGTAATAGAAGGTGATAAAGGCAATTATGTTACATGTAGAAACAGTTCAGAACGTGCAAATCTAACCTGTCCCTCATTCGACTTACAGTTTAAACACACAGTCCAATATCAGCTTTAAAACAAATACAGAGTTCACATTAGCATCTAAGGGTGGATAAGGAATAAATCTTTAAAAACGCCAATATAGATTATTTGATAGTACAGTATAACTGTTTTCCCCCTTATTTAACAACCATTAGTGCATTAACTGTAAAAAACTGCTTAAAGAATTACTTTTATTTGATTTATTCTAAAAAAATATAAATATAAATGTAAATCATATGACATATAATTTAAAAATGCTTTATTTGAAGACATAAAATTGTTTATGTAGTATATGTAGTATTTATTGTATTGTGTGCTGTTTTTTCATTTGAGTTCAATTAATGTTAAATGAATTAAAATGGTCTTTTTTCTTGATATGGAAAAAATCTAATCAGGTAGAAAAAGGCACAGAAGCTCTTGAAATTTTACGCTTCAAAAGTAATCCAGCTTCTCTAAATATGCAAATTGAAAAATACCCCCAGCTTCATCCAGTTGTAAACTGCTATTGCATGTTAGATAATAATATTCATTTGCATATTAGAATCTGATTGGTTCTAATATTTTATGACACAAGAGGTCTTGCTCTCGCATGTGCAGATATTCTAAAGATTAAAATAAATAAATAAATAAATAAATAAATAAATAAATAAATAAAATGTGGCATTAAAATTCTCCTGAAATGGTTTAATTGTAAGAAAAATACAATTTTTTTTAGTGACTTAAAGTGAAGCTTTAAATATGTCCGTCTTCTGTCTTCTCTCCACCCTCTGTTCTTGCACTGGCAGAACCTTCTGTTCTCCTACCAGCCCCCGCAGCCCTCCAGCCGTTTCTCCGTCTCTCAGACAGGCGATCTTACCATCACAGACGTGCAGCGTGCCGATGGAGGACACTACAGCTGTCAGGCACTCAACATTGCCGGCAGCGTCATCACCAAGGCCCTGCTGGAGGTTACAGACGGTGAGAGAAGATGTGCACACACACATACACACATACACACATACACACACACACTCACTACAGTTACTGCTGATAAGAAATTTAATTAAGACAGTGGGGACTGAAATGGTAGCTTTTTCCCAGCAGTGAAGAGTGTGTGTGTGTGTGTGTGTGTGTGTGTGTGTGTATTTGTATTTGTGTGTATTTTGCGATTTCGAATCCTGGTGATGCAAAGACAAGACTGCATATCCTTGGCAATGATTTGATTATCCATTCAGAGTTATGGGAATGGTTGAGTTTTTGCCTACACTATGCTCTGTGGCTTTTATTCTTACTGATTTTTTTAGTTATATTTTGTTCATCCTGAATTTCCTTTGCGTTTTAATGGTTTTTGGCGTAAACAAGCCATCCATAAGTCTCAGACCTACTGGTTTGAAAAACAAACTGTTTCCATGGGAACTGGATACACAAAGACTGTAGTGTCCCACTGTCCTTGTCTTTGAATTCCTCTTACCAATGTACTGTTTCTTATAAACACACAAACACACAAGAAAAACCACCCGCGGTCATTTTGGGTTCCAAGCCAGATACCCAGCTGACCCGTCTTTCCTGGTTGGCAAAAATAATCACAAATATCACTTATTTTAAAAGCTAAATTAAAAACCCTTGAAGGTCTGTAAAAGTAATTACACCTGCATAACCAGCATCAAAACAGACTGGACATGTGTAAGTGTCCAGGCGATGTATATACATTAGTTTAATGAAGATAATTGCCCAGGGTGGAACCAGGCAGAGCTTGTCTAGGTGGCAGGAGAAGCACCGATTCCGCATGCTTTTTGGACTGTGGGTAATGATATGGTAATTTTAATGTTCTCTCGTTTGCCGCACAGACATAGGCAGACACAAAATGGAACTCCCATACTCGGTGTACACTCAATTACACTTAATGGAAATGAAACAAGGATGGAGTGTGTTTGATTGAATCTAGCCAAGCACTCAGCACTGTGTGCTTCCTCCTCCCTTCCCCCATGCTTTTTCTTCTCCCGGTCTATGTTAATAATCACCAGCCTCTGCCTGGGGCTATTTTTCAGGTGTGACCCACCCCTCATCCCCTCCATTCCCCAATATACCACCACCTTTGAGTCATAATTTTTTTTTTTTTTTTTTTCCTCACAGATATAGGGAAAGTAAAAGCCTGGTGTCTAAATGAGATTTTTTTTATTAGTTGTTCTGACGTTATTTGGTGAAAGTCAGATACTGCAGCCCAATGATTAGCCCAGATGCTGGAGGGTTTTCAGAAATCTAATTTTGCCCTTTTTCTCATCTCGTCTTATTTACCTCACCGCATTTTTTTTCCTGATGTTTTTTTTTCCTCCTGTCCTCATTATCGTTGTGTTTTTTTTTTTTTCATTCTTATTTTTCCTTTGCTCAACAGTGGTTTCTGATCGGCCTCCTCCGGTGATTCGACAAGGCCCAGAGAACCAGACCGTAGCTGTAGATGGGACAGTTTTGCTGAATTGCATAACAACAGGAACTCCTGCTCCGACGGTGCTCTGGAAGAAGGACGGGGTGCTTGTGTCCACTCATGACTCACGCATCTCCCAGCTTGACACCGGAGCCCTGCAGATCCGCTATGCCAAGGTAAGAAGATAGACTTTAATACCATTTCATCGCATAGTCATACAGTCACTAATACCAAAACACATGATGTACTTACAGATGGCATTCCATTTACAAAGACCTTCCTGAACTCAATTTAACAGCTACTTCTCCTTCATAGCAATCTGCAAAATTGCCTCTAATAGCCAAGCTGACACAACCTCTTTTCCTCTGCAATTACTATTGTCTCTTCACTCTGCTGGAGTGGATTTGGGTATAAAATCCTCTTCTGTACAGAAGCACTTCATTTCACAGTGTGTTTTGTGTTTTGTATGTGTGTGTATGTGTGTGTGTACAGCTCAGTGATACAGGAATGTACACTTGCGTGTCCACCAGTCCCAGTGGGGAGGCATCCTGGAAAGCATACCTGGCTGTGGAAGGTAATTTTTACCTCCTGATACTGTATTACCGAGCTGCCATTTTTGGTATTAGAGTTCGCTCGCACAGGAAACAAGAAAGTTTTCTTTCTTGTAAAGTAACCACTGATCTCCCAGGAAAAAGTAGAAACTGAAGCAGAAACTGCTACTGATTTTGAGAGTGTTAAGTATAAAATTGAGGTGTGTGTGATTTGTTTTTTCAGAGTTCGGAGTGGTGGTCCAGCCCGGCAGACCCACAGACCCAAACCTGATCCCTAGTGCTCCCTCCAAACCTGAGGTGACTGATGTTACTCGCACCTCTGTCACACTGACATGGAAGGCCAACGCAAATGGAGCCACACCTACGTCGTATGTCATCGAGGCCTTTAGGTGAATAGAATTGCAATAGACTTCTTTTTTTCCCCGAGATTCACCGAGCATCTGCTTTAATTTGAAATAGTCTGTTCTGAGTTTTCTATCTTGCTTTCTCTGCAGGGTTTATGGTCAGATACATATTTGTCACTGTATTGTGTTTATTATAGTATTTTGAAATTGCATTGTGCGTAATGTATTATTATTACGGTCTTATTGCTTGTAGGCTTGCAGTGTCCTGCTTTTGTTAAATTCTAATAGAAAATTGTAGGAGCCAAAATATATACAGATATATTGGTGTATTTACATTGAATATATATATATATATATATATATATATATATATATATATATATATATATATATATATACATATTGGTATATAAACCCATGGAAATACAAGGCTGCTGCTAAGGGTTTATCATAGTCCTGTACCAAACACTGTTAAATGGTAGTGTAGTTTACTGGAGCCAGTAATTTGCATTTGCTTCTTTATCTGGTGAAACTGCATTGCAGAAAGTTGATAAAATCTCAATTCAAATGTCAGTGGTTGATTGCTGCTGTTGCTGGAATAGGAAATGAAGTGTGTATAGATCTGTGATAATATCTCACATGCTGCACCATGGATTTAGAAACACTGTGTACGTGTGTTCTGGTAGGATGACAGTATACAGAAAATTTCTCTCCTACACTGTAATTATAGCCATGCATCTGGGAGTAGCTGGGTGACTCTTGCTGACCATGTGAAGACTGAATCGTTCATGCTGAAGGGTCTCAAGCCTAGCGCAGTGTATCTTTTCCTGGTGAGGGCAGCCAATGCTTACGGCTTGAGCGACCCCAGTACTATAACAGATGCCATCCGAACACAAGGTGAATGTCCATCATTGTCATTTTCCTTTTGTTCCATTAAGAGCTGAGTGTAGCTCAGTTACACGTTCTTTCCTGTTCTGTAAACTTGCACAGATTTATTCATTATTGCATTATTTCTATTCTTTATTTTGTTTTTTTTCTGCAGATACTCCTCCCACCATACAGGGAGTGGACCACCGTCAGATCCAGAAGGAACTGGGGGATGTTGTTGTTCATCTGCACAATCCCACCATCCTGTCATCCTCCTCAGTCAGGGTGCAGTGGACGGTATGTGACACTACCAACCTTGCTTCCAGTTCTATTAACTAATTCATCATTTAGTTTGATTAAACATTAGCGTTTCTATAATCATATAGAAACGCTAATGTTTCTATAATCATATATGTACCTCGCCTGAAGGGCAACAGCTACCAGTGTGGAGAATGAACACACTGTTCTGTATACATGAGCTAACATGCCCTTGATTAGCGGAGCGCCCTTGATATGGAACCTTAATGTCATCCTTTCCACCCTGACAGAAGGACAAGTATTCTCTGGCCTCGGATGGCTGTGGCACTGATGGGATTCAAACTCTTGAGATACCAACCACAGGGCAAATGCTTAAAACATTGCACCACTCATAAGGCTCTGTTTCTCTTTCGTGCCAATTCTTTTCTTATACATGTAAACATCCCTATTAGTCCAAAAGCCTGTCAGCAACACTCCGTGCTTTGTTATTATAGACCATGTTATTCCTGTCCACTGTGTTCAGCAGTGTTTTCAGCAGTATTAGTGTAACTAACGGCTGGCATTAGAGCTTAAGATTCAGCCCACTGCACGTCCTCTTAAAGCACAGGCACTTGTGGTCTTGTTGGGACCACCTGTGCTGAAAAAATGAGTTTTTATCAACGCAAGCGGGAGAGTTTGTTTAAACATTCTCAAGCGCCCTCTGCTTCGCCGCCTGTCAGCCTTTCCATGGCCCACGGACACGAGTTCATCATGATGAATGAGCTGACATAAACATACGTCAGAGCGGCCGTTCCAAACGCAGACACAGAATGTAAATAGTTTAGCGGTGCCAGAGTGGGGGAGGGGCTAACCCCTTAGTGAAAATCTTTTTTTTTTTTTTGGATGTTTGAAAGGAGAGGAAGCTTCCCTTCTCATTAGCCAGTAGTGTGTTCTGTTGATAATATATGACCGTGGTTTTGTTCCAAAGCTCCACAGAAGGGAGTGTGGGTTTCTTCAAACGGTTTCAGATCGCACGAAGCAGGATCGACTGCTTTAGCATTCTTTATACCCCTGTTGAGCTGAAACAGCTGGATACAGATGAGAACCAATAACCACATACCACCTTGCAACTCCCTGAATGGAAGCATGTCACGCTGCTTGCCTTCTCCTCATTTTGGGAGTGCTGGGAGTTTTGAACGTGCGCCGTGGCGGTACGCTAACCAGTCGCAGTGTGAGAGGAATCGGGAGCTGTTGGTGATAGTGAGCTCATGCTGCGGTTTCACATTGAGTAGGGGCAATGGGACTCTGTCTGAGCTCTTCCACATGCTTGTACCCTAGCTGACTACAGGATAATCCTGTCTTTGCGAGCCGCCAGCCCATAGCAGCTCAAGGCCGTATTATTTATCAGGGTTGAGATTGCTGTTTGCATGCGCATGTGGCTTATAATTATACCCTTCTGGACAGGATCCTAGCATAGGTCTGTGAGAGCAGGCTTCAGACCAGAGGGTTTAACAGATGATTTATAGAAGGTTTTTAATAAGGGTTTATTGCACTCACTGAAGTTTTTCACCACCTCAAATCTTATTTAGTCTTTGATCAGTTTTATTCAGTTTTATCAATATTTATGTTATACAGGTGTAATTAATGTATTGAATATAGCATTTTTTTTAAGTAAGTACAGATCAAAGCATACATTTCACTGTGTTATTGACCGGTGGAGTTCGACGTCATACTGCTCATTTCACAAGCCGATATCAGTCAATAAAAATGCTCTTAAATGCAAGGTCTGAATCTTGTGTAACTTTGACACACCTTTGTTTTTGGCCAACATGCATGTGCAGATCCTGTGCAGCTGTTCAAACAGCAATACTATCGCCATTCATTTCTTACATAACCGATCGTTAAATATGCCCTTATGTTGTAAAATCTGTCACTGAAGTAAAGAGTAACATCAGTGTTGTACTACTTTATATTATAGACATCATTTCAATAATCATATCATATTCGTATGAAATGGTTATCCTAGTCATATCCTTTGACTCTACAGTATGTGTGCTGTTCTGTTGCTGTTCTTTAGGTGGAGCAGCAGTCTCAGTACATTCAGGGCTATAAGGTGATGTATCGGCCATCATCGGAGTCTGGCGAGCCTCGTGGTCAGTGGGGAGTGTTTGAAGTGCGCACTCCTGGCGAAGACAGTGCAATTGTACCTCAGCTTAAGAAGGGCGTCGCTTACGAGTTTAAAGTGCGTCCGTTCTTTGACGAGTTCCAGGGAGCTGACAGCGAGGTGAAGGTGGTCAGGACGCTGGAGGAGGGTGAGTGCACTGATGATCAAACGAGTCCTTTGTGAAAGAACGCTGCAAAGTCAATTTTCTAACAATCATTTCTTATTCATCAAGCATTGCGTTTGTTATTTACACACCACTAACTGGCTAGATGAGACTGCTCATCATTATTCCAGCTCATGTGTTATCAGCAGCAGCGGAGATGCCTTGTGTAATAAACTAGAAATGCGTATGATGCATATTGTGATGATATCACTAATGAGGCTAGCGCAGAGGTCACTGAAGGACCAAATGAGGCGCTGTTACGCAGTAAATTTGTTCGTGCGTGTTCTAATGAACCGCAATTGTTTGGAAATTCTTATAGTGAATATTATGTAAGACATTGTGCCAGGGATTTCAGCTGTCCAAAATACAAATTGTGTAGTTGATTGTTTTGTTGAGTTCTTCCAGCTAGGCCTAGCATTAGCCTGCTGGCATCCCTGCAGCCTGAATTATATTTAAGAACAAAGTGGTGAAGCTGCTTAGCCTGAAGGCAAACTGGCTCGTTCTAATTACACTCCTCAGCCTCATGCCCTGCAACTTTCTAATTAATTCTTTAATTCTTTAATTCTCCAGAAGAATAAGCAGCAAATTGAGCTCCCCCAGACATTTTCTGATGTCAAAGATACATATTTGCACTTCACCTCACCATTTGTGGGTTTATATGACCCTTAAGGCCTAGAATGTCTGCAGTTAAGTTTAGAGACTGTGTAAGTGCAGTTTTCAAGGCTGTTATTTTTACACAATTTTACACACATTTTTACACCCGCGCGCACGCATGCACATGCACACACACACACACACACAGAGAGAGAAAATACAGACACGCACAGTCTAGCAAAAGTCTTGACTCGAGCAATCAAATACTCAGCAAGTAGACTTACAGCAGACCTTTCCACCTTTAGAAACATTTTAGCTTAAAATAAAACAAATAAAAAAAGTTAAAATTGACCTGTTTCATAAGTGTGCACACCCTTGTATAATTGGGGGGTGTGTCTATGTTTAAAATGAACCAATCACATTCTGCCTCATGGTTAAAAGTCATTCTGTTGAAACTTTCTTCACATCTTCTTGGTTTCAGTCGACTGCTTGGTTTCGAGTCTTGGTCTGCAAAGAGCTCACTTAGTATGCATAGTGTCTCACTTGTTAAAAGTTATCCATCAGTAGAGGGGTATAAAAGAATTTACAAAAGATTCGATTTAGCATTGGATATAACATCAGTAACAAATAGAGAAAAAGGAGCAACATAGTGACATCTTCAAGAACAGGACATCACTCTTTGACATCACTCTTTGAAAAACGTACCAGAGAGACCTTCAAGACTTACAGCAGCATTACAGACATACACTGGTTCCTTTCTGCATGTCATGTGGTACTGTAGCTTAGTGGTTAAGGTGTTGTACTACCAATTCGAAGGGTGTGAGTTTGAATCCCAGGTCTACAAAGCTGCCAGCGTTGGGCCCTGGAACAAGGCCCTTAAACATCAATTTGCTTAGTTGTATAAAATGAGGTAAAATGTCTATGCTATGGCACATGGGTGTAGGGTAGTCTTATCTCACAATTAGCATCCAGTCTCAAATAAATCACCCCAAACCATGTGCCACAATGACACACACAGGAGACACCTGCACAATCTGATGGCTCTAGAATGTTTTCAAAAGCAAGAGTGGGAAAATATTGCCATGTCAAGATGTGCCATGCTGTAAGACTGGGATAAAATCAATAGGGTCTTCAACAATGTATTAGTTGAGTTGCATACTTCTGTTTCTCTATACACATTTTCTGTTTTTCACTTAATTTTCATATGTTGTTACTTCACACTGAAAACTCTGACATGATTTATTTCCGTTTCATTTGTATACATCACAAAAACCTGCCATTTTAACAGGGGTGTGTAGACTTTTCTATATCCAGTGTAGCTAGTAAAAAGTAAGGCGTGTACAGTATCTTCAGGCATGCTGGTCCATCTTATGCAGTAACCTGGAATCTGGTTAAGAAATCAGGATAAGAAAAATAAGTTGGCTATTATTATTAGTTCCAACTAGATATTTTTTCATCATCGCAGCTCCCAGTGGCGCGCCACGTGGCGTTACCATCACCAAGAGCGACACCAACGGGACAGCCATCTTGGTCGCCTGGCAACCGCCTCCAGAGGAGGAGCAGAACGGAGTGGTGCAGGAGTACAAGGTAACACGAGGATGTGCCTGCACTCAGACCACAGAGGGTGCTATATATTGTAGGTAATGGAAGTGTAGGAAGTGATCTAATGCAACCGAAGTGATATACAGACACCTAGTGGCAAAACCGATCAAGTGTCGCTTTAAAAGGAAATGAGTTGTTTACTTAGTAATATTATAAATGTAGTGTTTTATTTATTCTAACTAAGGATTGATAATCATAGCTGAATATTTTTCACCTTTGGATCCTGCTGTAGATTTGGTGCCTGGGCAATGAGAGTCGATACCATGTCAACCGTACCGTAGATGGCTCCACTTTTTCCGTCGTCATCCCCAGTCTGTCGCCGGGTATTCGCTACAGTGTAGAGGTCGCTGCCAGCAATGGAGCTGGACCAGGGGTCAAGAGTGACGTCACCTTCTTTCAGCTGGGTTAGATCGCATTATTTATTATTCCTGTCTTTGATTCTCAACCATCTACAGCAAAATATTGTTATTTATTTGAGAAAGTTTGGGAATCATACATACAAGTGAGTCACTGGTTTGTTAACTACAACTGTTTGTCTCTTTGTTTTGTCACATAACGACTGAATGTAGCACAACTACAGGATCACTGTTTGTTGCCACACAAACAAACACTCGCTTGTAACACACTGTCATATCTGTGTGAGTTCTGTGCTTAGAATAGCTCACCCCCCACCCCACCCCCCAATCATTATCTACTCAGCAGTTGTCTGATGTTGATCCGCTGATATAGATAAAGTATTTACCCCCATTTCTACATGTTGTAGTGTTATAACCTGGATTATATGCCATAATTCTACACCAAACAGCCCATAATGTTTATATTTCACTTGTGGAATTAATTTAATTAGCAATTTATAACATTTAAATAATAATTTAAGGTATTTAATAAGTAAAGATGTAAGCAGTAAAAAAAAAACTCTTCTGGCATTTAGAACACTTTCTGCAATTTTAATCAAGTCTCAAATAATTCTAGCCTTGCTAATCAGTTCTTTTGTAGGTTATGCAATGAATACACACACACACACACACAGACACACGCACATGCACACACACCACACCACAAGTACATGCACACACACACACACCACACCACAAGTACACGCACACACACACACACACACACACATACACACACCACAAGCACATGCACACACACACACTCACACCACACCACAAGTACACGCACACACACACACACACACCACACCACAAGTATACGCACACACACACACCACACCACAAGTACACGCACACACACACACACACACACACACACACACACACACACACACACACACACACACACACACACAGAGCTATTAAACTAGAACCCTTTTGTGCTGTACACACTTGAGTGTTATTACCTTGAAACACTTTATACTGAGGTGCCATTATGTATTTATCAACTTTATCTTTTTATTTTATCTGGAATGTTTAATCAAACCTGCTGTATCTGGTATGTTTAATCAAACCTGCTTGTATTTTCGAGGCTGTGAGCAGAAAGACTTTGTGTTTTACGTTTCCATCTTACATAAAGATTCCTATTAAAGGTTCTCATTAGTGTTTTTATTAACATGCCATTTTACAGACTCGTCTGGTCAAGTTTGGGACAGTTTTGATGACCAGGACACTTTTTCTAACATCTCTGATGTGGTGAAACAGCCTGCGTTCATCGCAGGCATCGGCGCCACCTGCTGGGTTGTGCTCATGGTCTTCAGTGTGTGGCTCTACAGGCACCGCAAGAAGAGGAGCGGCCTGAGCAGCAGCTACGCTGGCATTCGTAAAGGTGTGTGTCTGGATGATATTATTGCAGTAATTATTCAAATTAGGAATGCTGTCGGTGCAGAATATATCAGAAATTAATAATCATTAAAAACAGTGACGTCAAATATATGAATGGATTTGAAATATAAATGGAAGTGATGTTGCTCATATAGTTTCGAATCGAAGGATAAGTGGAAGTGCAATTTTTCAGCTTATCCCCTGAAACCTAAAACACGTGCATGATTGTGATAAGGTTATTATAGTCTCTGACAAACAGTACTCTTGGCCAGTATTCATAGCCAGCACTCACTAATCACAATGTATTCTCTCAGATATGCATATAGATGGTTCATTTCTCTGGTCTTTATTCCACTGTAGTGTTAAATGGATCTGCACACAAGAGATAACTGGTCCACTTCCACCTACACATGGTTTAACATGGAAGGCTCTGAGTTGGCTGGCCGGATGCGATAGCTTACATGAAGTCTTTTTCTTCTTTCAGTTTATGAGGTCATGAACAAAACAGTAGAAGAAACTTATTATTGTCTAAATACAGAGTTAGTCAATCAGCTGGAATCAGAATATTCCAAGTATTTAGAATCCTTTAGAATCCTTATGATTAAAAAAATCAGAACAAGAATCTGTATCAGAAATTAAATCTGAATCAATCAGAATAAGTATCAGTACCAGAATCAGTATTAAAAACAAAATCAGTATCCAAAAGAGAATAAGCATCATAATCACAAAAACCGAATCAGAGTCACTATATATAACAGAATCAATACTAGACACGGACTTAGAATTAGAATCATATCAGAAACAGAGACAGAGAAACTGAATCACAAATCAGAATCACAAAAGTTAGAAATTGAATCAGTATAAGAAACAGAATCTAGAATCACAAAAACTGAATCAGAATCACTATTTATAACAGAATCATTAATACGCAGGCTTAGAATTGGAATCAGTATAGAATCAATGTTAGAAAGTGAATCAGTAAAAGAATGAGAATCAGTCTGAATCCGAATCTTTATTAGAGTCTGTACGTGAAATTGAATCAGAAGCATAATCTTTTATTCACTAAGTGCAAATCTACAAGGAATTTGGATGCTGTTGTTAACAACAAGGAACACAGTTCACACAATAGAAAATATGCGATATAGTGTTACTTAAATGTGTGTCAATACAGTCAGTGATTTAAAGTCAACAGACAGTCGCTGACAGTGAAAATCAACTGTTACATTTGATTACGATGCAATGTAATTACTGTTTATTGCAGACACTTACATCATCATGTGTCACTTCCTGTTATCACTTCTATAGCCTGATTTAGCAACACACCAGATGGGGAAAGTAACTGTAACTGTTCACACAAGTCTGTGGAATGGCATGATACATCAGCAGTGACTGTTTATCCCACTGTGCAAACGAGACGGAGAAAAATAGGACAAGCAAAAAGGCTTTTTTTTTTTCAAACAGCAGAAAATCTAGAAACATGAAATGGCTGCACGCTTGGAAAAATGTGTATATCCCTGTCTGAAAGGCAAATCGTGCTGCATTTGTCCTCACCATGGTAATTTAATTTCGTTCATTTGATAACGGTTTGCATTTTGCTGCTTCTCTGGTGCTATCTGGTGTGACTGCTGTCATCTGCTTTCATCCTGGAATCGCAAAAAGCAGCTCGACTGATAACATGGTGAAAAATACGAACAAAAGTGTTAGGGTAATCTTTCCAGCAGAGCTTATAAAAGCCTGAAAATCAGAGGAGTTGCACGTCAGAGATGGCGCTGACATTCACAAGCTGACATTTTAAAGTTGTGGAGTGTGTGTGTGTTTGTGTGTGTGAGAGAGAGAGAGAGAGAGAGAGAGAGAGAGAAGGTACGTGTAAGAGAAAGAGTGTGTGTGTGTGTGTGAGAGAGAGAGAGAGAGTATATGTAAGAGAGAGAAAGCGTGTGTGTCTGTGTGTGTGTGTGTGAGAGAGAGAGAGAGAGAGAGAGAGAGAGAGAGAGAGAGTATGTGTGCGTATAAGGGAGAGAGAGAGAGAGTGTGTGCGTATAAGGAAGAGAGAGAGAGAGAGAGAGAATGTGTGTGTGTGAGAGAGAGAGAGAGAGAGAGAGAGAGAGAGTGTGTGAGAGAGAGTGTGTGTGTGTGCGTGTAAGGGAGAGAGAGAGAGAGAGAGAGAGAGAGCAGAGCGTGTGTGTGAGAGAGAGTGTGTGTGTGTGTGAGAGAGAGAGAGAGAGAGAGAGAGAGAGAGAGTGTGTGTGTATGTGTGTGTGAGAGAGAGAGTTGTTAGTGTTAATGTGGTTGTTGTTGCTACAGTATGTTTGTGTAACAGCTGATTGAGGATGAAGTGAGAGTAGATTCAGAGTCAGACTGTTTGTAACCACATTAAAAAGGAGTCTTTTAAACATACCACAGATTTACTTTTACACATTTCTGCTTTTTTGACCCCTTCCTATTGTGATACGGGAGATGTGATTGTGATTCCTTTAGTTATATTTCTAAACCATTATACAAATGTTGTGTTGTCAAGACTTTTGTGTACTGCTATAATATTTAGAAATGTTAATCACTACATAATATTTTAGTCTTTTTTGTTTCAGTAATATGTCCCACTATCATACAAGTTCAGAAATAATACATAAAAATGATTAAAAATATGTCAGAAATACCAGTTATATGAATATGGATTTTTAAATGTGACCGTGAAAAACAATGAGATAAACAATGAGAAAAATGCAAAGAAAATGAAAAATGTCCATTTGGGGTCATTTAGCCAAGAAGTTTGTAAACCCTTGTAGTAATTATTAAGAAATTGTTATTGTGCACTAGGCTTTTGCTTGGCTGTTTTTTTATGCTAGAATTGTTTTTCTTCAATCGAATCAGGAAAATCTCCACTTGAAAAATTCGTCTTCAGCCCAGTAACCAGCTGCCTAAACACAGGTCGAGCTGGTCATACTGGTAGATCCTCTTTACCAGCTGGTAGAAAGAAAATGTTTTCAGAAATACTGCTATTAATTCTCCAGCTTAAAAAGTGGACATAAACAACAGTGAGATAATTAGAAAATCAGAAACATTTATGCTGAATGTAGTAAAGAATTCTGGAAAATAACATGTAAGAAATGTGGAAAAGAAGAATTTATTACAAAGATGAGCCACCAGTTTGACCAGCTCAGCCTGGGTTCTGGCAGATTTTCAGACCGAGCTGGATTTATTTTAATTCCCTTCTAGAGCTTATATGATATCTGATGCAATGGAAATCTCTCTCTCTCTCTCTCTCTCTCTCTCTCTCTCTCTCTCTCTCTCTCTCTCTCTCTCTCTCTCTCTCTCTCTCTCTCTCTCTCTCTTACAGTTCCATCGTTCACGTTCACTCCAACAGGTATGCAGACTTCTTCACATTTGCCACTTTTTATATCCTGTTTCACATTTGAACAGAACTGGCAGTAAAGTGGAAATGTGATAAAATATTGAACAGCACTTTATTTAAACTGCTGCTCTGTTGCTGAGCTTTCAGGCCCTCGTGCCCTATCTAGTCCTTAGACATGCCAGAAATATTTGTGGTGATTACAATAATGCATCAAAACATTTTTTTTTACATTTCATTTTTTTCCCCGAAACCTCTTTGACATATCCTTGCATGCCCATAGCTTGCCCTTAACTACAAACCAGCTCTGCCCCTGGTCTCATCTTCATCTTCACTGCCCCCAGGGGACAGTCTCTTATTGTGTGGTTTCAGTGAGTAATCCCATCTCGATTAGGACATGTTTGAACTTTAATTCCCATCATCAAGTGTATCAGCCTGGGGATCTGCTCTGAATCTGCTTCCTTCTCGGATGCATGTTTGTTTTTGCTCCCAGGTGGAGATTATGTATATTTGTACCTGTAGATGAATGACATGAGTCATAAGATAGATTCGAAATGGTGTATTCTGTTTGGATTAGTGAATGGAAGAGGGGGATTGAGCGTGAGATAACACGTCCTTGTGACTAGAAGTGTTTTGTGGTCCTCACTTTTTATGCTGCGTGATTCATGAATGTTCTCTGTTCCATCCTGATTTAGTGGCATATCAGAGAGGAGGAGAAGCTGTGTGCAGTGCCGGACGGTAAGTAGAGTTATGATGTGTTTATGTCTGTGAGATCCAAGTCAAACACACGTGTACGTTCTAAGGAAGCCAAAAAGAGTCTTTCCAGAGAAACTCCAACAGGGGGAGCTGTTGAGCCAAGACACAATTTCCATATTCCTCCACCCATACAATCAGGATATGATCTAAATAATAGCTCAAGCTATTAAAGTAATGACATTTTATATCTCCGCATAAGCACAAACATGCCCTAGATTTGTAATTTTTTGCCGTTTTAGCTTCTCTAATACCTTCCTGCATGAGCGTATGAATTTGCATGCCTGCCTGCAAACCTGTAATTAAATCCCAGGCTTGACTGTGCAATGGAACAAACACAAATCACATTATCCTTTAAAGCAAAAAAATATTAGCACCCCAAAGCTAATCTGAGCTAAAATGCTCTGCGCATGAAACTAGTGAAACAGAAAACACAGAGGTTTAGTGATGCTGAGAGTATAAGCTACAGTGAGTGAGAGTTTTCCTTCAGACTATACACAAACACACACATATACACACACACACACACACACACACCAGTTAAAAGATGTACTCTGTTCAGTAGGAAGGCTGGAAAAATATGCTTTGGTATGACATTGGGTTTGATGTTTATATTTTTGCCCAGAGCCGTGGTTATGAAGTCACCTCAAAGAAGTCATACAGTCATGAGTAGAAAAATTATTTATTGATTTCATAGCTCTGCATTATGAATCGTGTCCTATAAATACTGTATTTAGTGTGACGTATTGTCAGTCTTAGTTTATTTCTACAGGGATGATGGGGAGATGTTGTCAGACATTTTACACAATATAAATATGCAGTTTATATGTCCTATATGATCAGGATGTCTACATGTCTACTACACCGTTTGTGTTTTTGCTTGTTTTTTCTTATAATGTTGTTATAATGAGGCCAAAGCCTCAAAGATGAGATAACATTTAGGTTCCTTTTAAGGAAAATACTTAATATGCACAAAATATTCAATATTTATTGACAGGGCTTAATGGAAAAATCTAATTTTAAATCTAAATCTTTACCATGTACACAATAAAAGTACAAACAAATTTCTGTGCCATGTTTCTGTGCCAAATGTTATTACTTAATTACTGTACTACCTTTTAACTGCATATTTGTACAGTGTATCCTTTCTTATTTTACCATTACAGTAAATTAGCATTTCGTTTTTGCATCTGTGTATTTTGCAGACCTGGACTACTAAACATCGGCGACACGGTTAGCCAGCCCTGGCTAGCGGACTCGTGGCCCAACACCTGCGCGAACCACAAAGACTGCAGCATCAACTGCTGTAACGGCGGCAACGGAACCAGCGACAGCAACCTGACCACCTACAGCCGTCCAGGTACCAGAGCCCAGTTGTGACTCTCTCTTCTGGTTGAAAAAATCAGATCCTAACCATTTGGTGTTTGGTTCTTTAGTGCGAAGCTCCTTTGGCTATGAGAATCTGTGCAGAACTGAGCTTCAGAACTGAGCCCATGAGCACTTTCTCGTCCTTACGAGTCCTACACGAGTGTACAAGAAAATCAGTCTGTATAAGAACTAAGAAAAAAAAGGTGAGAGTCTGCAGGTGTGAAACAAACACAATTGAGTCTCATATGTTGAAAGCAGAAGGCAGAAAAATGGAAGAGGCAAGACCTCAACATTAATAGGGAAGGAAACACTGCAAATCAAGAGCAGGGTTTCATTAATTAGGGAGGAAATGTACCAGATTGTTTTCCTTAATGAACACCTAGTGGGATGCTCTTGTTGGCACTATGACACCAGGTGTAAAAAACTACTCTGTAATGCAGATATAGTGGATTTTGCTAATGATTGTTACACAAAAAACAAGGGTTAAAACCAGGAAAAAACACAGCATACTGTACTGTAGCTGCCTTCCTGTCCAGGTCTCGCATGTGAAAGCATTTTCTTTTGTAACTGTAACTACAGTGTTAAATTAAGGTTCAATAAAAGTAGTAATTATGAGAAACACATGGTACAACACTGTAATATACTCTAAGATGGTGGTTCTTCATGGGTTCTTCAGGTTTATGCTTTTAGTTTTCTATTTTGGTTAAAATCTGAACGTTCTCGGAAAGGGAGACACCCCGATGTAGAGTTTTCCGTAGAACCTTTATAAGTTCTGCCAGAAGGACAAGCTCTTTTCCACACAGTTTTTCTGAGTATAGGAAAATGTTTTCCAAACTGGTCCTCATGTTTTTGCTCTCTGCCAACTCCCAGTGTCTCTAAACCAATTAATCAGTGCACTGATTACCTGGTACACATATGTTTTGAGCTGTGAAAGAATGAAAACATGTCTTTGATTGCTGGGATTAGATGATTTGGGAGCCGGGGACAGACCAAATATGTGCTAGTCTGGACGATCTCTGTGGAACAGAGACTGAATTAGGGAGCATATGGATTAGAATCGCAGAGATGTTACATAAAATACATCGGTAAGAATGACTTAAATAAACAAAGTGATCCTCATTACAGAAGAGAAAGTCTTTGAAGTTGGACCTGATCCAGATCCTCCTACCTGGGCGGAGTCGAGCCAAAAGTCCAGGGGTTGAGTCCAAGACAACATAATAAGTGTGTGGTTTTGGGTTTTGTAGAATTGTGCTTGCTAGGTTAGGTGTAAGGAAGTAGTTAAAAGCTGGATCAGACCCAGCTTCACTGCTTGAACTTTTACTTTTGCATCAAGCGCTATATTTAATAAAGAGGTGAGAAAGAAGAGACAGGTGAAAATGACCAGGGAGACTGAAGGTTAATAGGAACAGGAAGCTATGACCAAATTAGGAAAGCAGACAGTCTATACCCTGTATGGAAAGGCATGGAGGTGTGAGACAGGATGGACACGACAGAAACAATTTCAGTTCCAGTGAGACTAAGCAGCATGAGGGCTATTTGTATGAGCAGAACTCGTACATCACCTGCTGCTGCTGCCAACCCCACCATACAGCTTAGACACAAGCCAACACACATGAAAACCTGTTGAGGTGATGCTTCAAGCCGGTGCACTGTTCGACACAAATGTCGCACATTTATCATGAAATAAATCTCACTCTCAGTTCCTGTTACTTACTGACCATGGCCCAGTTTATCAGGTCTACTGGGAGCTGTCAGATTGAGGTGGTGTTGTATCTAACTCATGGCTACAGAGACTCTACCTTACACCAGATTTATTCTAAGCAGCGTATAGAGTGTTCATATCACAAATCAAATATACTCTGGGTTAAGTCATGAGCCTGCAGGACTACAGAACCTAATTGGTCAGAGAGCCAGAACAAGATTTCCTATGATTAAATAAAGAAGACCATATAATATATAGTGTACCTTACATAATTATGTACATCTGGATTATTGGAAAACTACTTTCTTTAGTGCCTTTCAGTACTCTTCTGAAGCAATTAGTCTGCCGTAGAAAGACGCTGAGGAGGACACAAAGCCAACATCAGTCTAATTGGCTTCCTGCAATAAAGCAGGCTGCATTTTATGGGGGCTCCAGTTGTTTGTTTTAGCTACTCAGATCTATTGGTCTGCTCAGGTAGGAAACCAAGATCGATCCATGGCTATGTACTTTGTGGAGAGGAAAAAAAAACATGTCCTTGACTGTGGCTTGCTTTATCCTGTCCATCTGTGCTCACTTGGATTCATAAAAGTTTTACTATGACAATCTTCCTCCTCTGCTCCTGGAGATAATATCAAGTAATTGTATCACCATAGCGTTTCATCGATGCACGCTTCTGTGGTCAACAGTGGGAACGCTGAAGGTTGTGATGCTAAATATAGATATACCGGAGACAGACTAGAGTATAAGACAAACTACGGTCATTGAAATTTAAGATTATAAATAAGACTGGAGTAACATAACACATGATAAACGTAAACACATGATTACAAATAAAATAAGAAATTGTGTAACATTCTCCATGTTGTACATCATTTAGAAGTGTGGGAACATCTGTTTGTGTAACATGTGTTTCCACATAAGGCACTGACTGTGTTCTGATTCTCCCAGAAATTATTTATCCAGAAATTATTTATCCAGAGTGTTTCATTGAGAAAGATGCTGATGGAAAATGTGACTATAAACAAAACAATAAGGCAAGCAATGATTGAACCAGCAGGAAAAAATACAAATTTCAAGGACACTTCCAGAAATGTTCCACGTTGTCAAACTAATGCTTTTTAGTCCATTTATGTCTTTCATTCATGGAAGTGAAAAATCCTTGAATTCTCTATTCTGATTGGTCAGTTAATGCATTGGTACTAATACATGATCATTTTGACAAGTTGTTTTTTTTTTTAAGTGTATAATTGCTGATAGGAAGTTTTCTGTGCTGAGTCGATGATTTAACAATTTTGAACGCAGTGAGAATTTTTCAGACACATGAAAGTCTTCAGGGCTTCGAAGAGGACTTTGAAGAAGCAGTTTCACATTTACATGACAAGCTGCATTTTTTTCTATTACTTACAAGAGAGATAGAAAAAGAGAGGCTGGTGAAGGAACAAGGTTTATAGCAGCTATGATTTTAGTGAGAACAGGAACCAACTTGTCTTGTAGACATTCCACAACATTAAATGTAACTGTAAATAAAATAATAGTATGGCATGTTTTTTAGCTTTAGCGATAAAAAAAATGCTGACTTTTTGCTGTGGTAGAACATTTTGCGGTATGCTGTTATAAGGAAAATGATCTTCTTATTTACTGTATCGTGTCAACCGCATCCCCACTCCATCGTTGATTATTGTGCAGTAGCAGCACAGCTTGTTACCTTAAAAGATTCATGTACTGTACAGACAACTAGACATACAATTCCCTTTACAATGTGATTTATTTTCTTTCTTCATTTTCCCCTCAGCTGATTGCATTGCTAACTACAACAGCCAACTGGACAATAAACAGGGAGTGTTGATAGGCTCTGACTCAGCTGTGTACAGCGATGTAGACCTGTCGAACAAACTCAATGAGATGAAGACCTTCAACAACCCCAGCATGTGCTACATGGGACCCGGAGGCAGCCCACCTACACCGTACGAACCCACTCCTTACGCAACCACACAGCTCATCCAGTCAAACATCATGAGCAAGAACAGCGGTGCAGGGCCTGGTGATTTCTGTGACAAGCGCTGGAAGCCCCAGCAACCGAAACCTCCAGAACTACCATCGCAGTTACAGTTTAATGTTATGGAGCAAAACAGGCTGAACAAGGGTGAGTGTTTAAAAAATACATCACAAGCTTCAGTTCTATAGTCTTTCTCATGTTTATTTCTTAACATCTGTTGCTCCTGAATCCTCAGATCATTACAGAGGCGGTGAGGTTAGTCTGCCTGCCACCATCCCCTATAACCAGGCAAATGAGCACAGCTCTGCCGGGTCCTACCACAGCTCCGACAGAGCCAGCAACAGCACCTCGGGTATGATGCAAGCGCACACACCATTACAGCAATAGTGTGGGCAGCAGTCAAAAAAAAACACTGTGAATAGTAGGAATTTGCTTGGATTCTTATGTATATTACTCGATAAGTTAATTATCATACTGTAGTTTAAATGGAGTGTTTAAAAGCGAAGTATTGGGAAGACTTATCATTGGGTATAAAGGCCAAAGCTTTAATTCTAGTACTGCTTCTAATTTTAATAATTAATAAATATTCTGCCAGTGACAAGGGAAAAGTACACAGTGTTCTTGTTTGGAAAATTATTTTAACCATTCAAACGATAAATCGAATAGGGTTCTACAGTTGAAAAAAAGACACTTTCAGTTTATGGTAAGACTGAAAAAAGCACAAACGAGATAAATATCTCGAGTCTTCAAGCCATGGATAGGGAAAATGTGGTAAATGTTGGTTTTTATACTATTAAGGGATTTTTGCATAATAGTAACTCATTTATTTTTCTAAAGAAATAAATACAGTTCAATACCTGCAGCATCAAGTGAGGCTAATAAGAAGGCAACGTATTTGAAATGTATTTGAAGGTCACCAATGTGTTTATTCCTCAGGGAGTCAAAATCATAAGAAAGGAACTCGCACCCCTAAACTGTCTAAACAGAGTGCAGTGAACTGGGCCGAGCCACTGCCCCCACCTCCAGTCAACCCCCCTACCAGCCGCAGCTCTGAGGACTACCTACATCCCATGGATAAGAGGTACACACATACACACACTCACACACACAATTAGGCAGTTCGTATATTCTTTATTCGAGAGCTCACGTATGGTGATGGTATCCCTGCAGCTTCGATCCCGACCCCCAGAAGCTTCAGAGTCGTATGTACCTGCACCAAGGGGAGACAGAAGAAGAAGAGGAAGAGCATGAGAATCTAGTCAGGTGCCCCACTCCACCTGTTAGAGGGGCAGCCTCCTCCCCTGTGGGAATATCCTACAGTCACCAGTCCACTGTCACGCTCACTCCCTCTCCTCAAGGAGAGCTGCACAACAACCAGGAAGATCGCAGGTACTGCATTAATAACACCTGGTCATCAGTTGTCTATCCACCTCATGTGTAGAGTAGCGTGTTAAGGCCAGACAGCTTTAGTGTCATTCACACCATACAGTATACAAGTAGAAAGTAGGACGAATAGCATTCCTTGGTGTAGTGCAGTATGTTACAAAACAATGAAACAACAAATAGCACATACAGCAAATTACGCCAGTCTGGTATCAGAGGCCAAAAAATATAATTATGTTCTGTTTTGGTGTTTCCATGTTCAGCGTTGTATTCCTTTGTCATGTCACATGCCACAGTGGTGATTAATGGCTCATATAAAATAGGTTTTTCATCAGTATTTCTGTTTTCCCTAGCCTACTAGTGGCAATAATTTTATAGAGAAGTTTCAAAAAAAATAATTTCAAAGTAAATCAAACCCTCTCTGCTGTCTGAGATGCCATAAGTGTTTGTTCTAAAATTGGTAGGCGTTATCTTCAACCACTAAAATTCTGTGTAAGGTTATCCCAACAGAGGGAAAAACATCTCACACTGAAAGCCAGCACTGTCCTGACTCATTCTATATCATAAAATAATCCATTTGTTTATACTGATTGAAAATGACTGCTAAGTCAATTTCCTTTCTGCTGGTGAAATGGAACACCAGTGTACTGGTAAAAAAAAGGGTTAAATGGCTTGATAGTTAAGGACATAAAAAAGTGCAAGTGTGTCAGTGTGTCAGTTCAATGAGGACAACACACTAAATACAACACAATACTAGAAGTGAGTGATGGATATTTTAAGAAATTTCCCGCTACTCACTTATAATGAAAGCCTAGGAGCAGTTTTTTAAAGTTGGCGTATAAACATATATTAAAATTTTTAGGATGAGACGGGTGAAAGAACACTGGAGAAACACACTTGTATAATTTGAGAAACATTGACTGCAAAGTCAACCCCCAGACCAAAGACGTGCATTTCTGAATATTCAGGATAAGCAGTATAGAAAATGGATGGATGGATGGATGGATGGATGGAAGTATACATTTTTTTTCAATACAGAGCAATTTTTTCCCAAGTGTTTTACTTATATGCTACAGATTCAGTAGGTCAAGACTGAAAACAAGATATATTTCCCCCCCAAAATAAGAAAGATGGAAACAAACAGATGCCATGCACTTGTGATAAGATCTGACTTGCAAGCTATAATCTAATTCTCAACAGTTAATTTAATGCTTGTGGTCACAGCTCTTTGAGGGCCAATCAGATCGTTCCACATGGCAATCAGCAGTTTGTATCTACAAGGACACTGTTTTGTGTTTTCCAAATTGTTGGCCCAAAATAGGAAGTGTAAAATCGGCCACAATGTGTTTGTATGCTGTAGCATTATGTGTTGACATCACAGACGCAGGGTGCTGAGCAGTAACTGTGAAAAAAAAAAAACCAACAACAGACCATTATTTCTCATCCATCACACTTTACAATTGGTGTTACATTTTGAGGCAAGTTGCATTGTCCAGATTTCTACCAAATCCAGACTCATCCGCCAGACTGCCAGACAGTGAAGCATGATTCATCACTCCAGAATTACAAAAACACTTCACAACATTATTTATAATTGGGCAGAGCATCTGTAGTGGTGTATAAATTTGATGAATAGTTTGTGTTGGAAAGAAGGTATTTTAGAGTGGTGTCATGTGGAGGCGTTTTTTTTTTTCCGACTCCCAACAATTCCTCAAGCAGTTATTTTAGTTTCTACCTGTGTATGATATTTTTTAATGAACTTGCTTTTCTCCAAAATATAAACAAATTAGTAAATTAAATTACAGCAACTCTTACCAGAATGAATCATTTACCGAATATGAATACTCATCGCATCCAATAAACTCTTATTATTTTAACGATTGTAGCTTCTGTGTGCCTGGCAAGCTTCATATCTGACCGCCCAGTTCCCACCCATATGAAGTTAAAAACCACCAACCATTTTTGTTTGACCCCACAGGATGTCAGCCCTAATACACACCTCTGTTTCCATAACACAAGCCATGAAGTCATACCAATTATCTTTTATACTTCTAGTCCCTACTCCCTGCCTTAATGAGTGTTAGGAGTAGCTGAAGACATGTGGTGCATCTTATTAAACCACAGAATGAGTGCTGATAAAACCTGATCCTCTTCTCAGGCGCCACACGACGAGCCCCCCTCCTCCACCCAAGGCCCTTTCACCCTCGCACACCTACGCCTATACTGATGGTGATGATGAAGAGTGTGATCAGACAGATGGTGAGTCAGGCCAGAGGCAGTACCAGCAACACCCAGGATCCCACTTCCAGGGTCCTCAGCAGATCCAGCAGCAGCAGATGCATCTCCCACGCCGGCTGCATCTGCAAAGGGGCCTGGAGCAGACTCCGGCCTCCAGCACGGGTGACCTGGAGAGCTCTGTCACTGGGTCAATGATCAACGGCTGGGGCTCGGCATCTGAGGAGGACAACGGTTCGTCGGGCCGCTCCAGTGCCATCAGCTCCTCCGATGGCTCTTTTTTTACTGATGCCGATTTTGCTCAGGCTGTCGCCACAGCTGCTGAGTATGCCGGCCTGCGAGTGGCCCATTATCCGGGAGCGGGGCCTGAAGACATTGGAAGAGGTGGTGAGTCACAGGAATGAAAGCCTGATTTGGAGTAGCACTTGACATATGACTGTTTCTTGCATCTTCAGTTGTAGGTTTGTTTGTTGTAAGTTGTAAGTGGAGTAGCAAGGAGGGGATAAGAATACTCAAATTATTGGCAGTGCCTAAGTATGTATAGAGCACAGCGGCTTCGCTAAATATGGTGTGAAATTTAAACACCACTGCCTTTTGATTGGCCAGATTGATATTCATGTGTGATATACGTCAAAAGCAGTTCATTACATTTGTCAGCTGTCTGCTGCATCAAAAATCGTGTCTTCCCTAAACAGTATTTTACTTCCCATAAACAGTTTTACTAGTCAGTATTTCAAAAAGAATGTCTGTGGACAGCAATGACCACATGCCACTGATAAATTTAGTGCACTGTGCTGCACTGGATGGTCATTTTTGGATTGCATCATACCCCAAATAATTATATATGCAAATGTTTATGAGCTGTTATTGGAAGAAGAAAATGTCAGTACCACTTCAGAAGTCCAGTGGTTTGGTTTTGTGGTATTGTATTATAATGTAATGTATTGGGAGGGGTTTCGATGGTCTAATGTGGCATGTGGTGACTGACGTATTTAACATTAGCTCATATCTCTTGAAGAGATTCAAGAAACCAGGTTTAAATCTGTTTTAAATGCCTCTGTGGTGCAGAATCTGGATACTCATGAGACCAGACCAGATGTAAACAATGTCACTGAAGTTAAAATTGTCCTGGATTGGCTTGCTCTTTGAAACCTGCAGGAATAGACTGACATGTTTTTCTCTTCTTTGAAGGTCAACGATACCACATTGGCCACCGTCCCAGTAGCCCAGTGTCCACAGACAGCAACATGAGCACTGCAGTGATGCAGAGGAAACCACACAAAAGGCACAAGCAGCATGCAGCTGGTCACCAGAGCCAACAGCAGCATCAACAAAAACAACCAGATGAATATACAGATGGTATGATGCTTAAATGTGTCATGAGTGTCAAAGTATCACAAAGTCACTATGAAAAAGACAAGATGTCACTTTTTCTCTTCCTTAATTCAGACACATCAATGCCCCTGAGCCCCTCCTCAGTTGGAATGAAGACCACCAATCATGGTTCCAGGTGTGGATATGAGGATAGGGGAGCAACGCTGCCTCGGATGGGCTGTGGAGAGTCCAGAGACAGGCGAGGAAGCGCAGGAGGCTACCGGACAAGAGAGGCTTCGGCTGAGCGACGAGGGGAGCACGATAAACACCGGAACACACATGGAGGAAAAGGTGCTGGCAAAACACGCCAACATGCAGGTAAATACGACATGTTACTGTTTGCATTACACTGCAGGTTCAGTGGTTTCGAGTTTCTCATGTCCTCACTGTTTTCCTTTTTCGACATTTGTGCAGTTGCAGAGGACATTCCACCGTACAACCGGCCATCGTTCCCCACAGCACAGGGTCAGAGGGAGACTCCCAGCTCCTCTAGTTCAATTTCATCCCGGGGCTCTGGGGGCCGCCGGCGAGGGGAGTTGGGATCGGGAGGTCGGAAAAACCACAATGATACAGGGCTCCCAAGCTTGGGGGCCTTTTCCCACCAGGAAGAAGAGTTAGAGGTAAGAAACTGAAGATTGCCTTACTCTTACATATGTTAATTGTAAAAAATTATGGTGAGAAAAGAAGAAACCTTTATTATTATCGCAACACATTCATTACAGCATACTAGCTATGGAATTTGGTGGTGCTGAGGCTTGAACCCCAACTTTCCACAAACATAATAAAGATATCTGTAATGGTTATAGTGTTAATCTGATATTAGAATCAACAAGAATTACAACTAGAATTATATTATATAGCACAATATTTATTAAAGGTGATCTTTTAACACACAAGTAGAAAATTATTTCGAAATCATCTATATCCACCTGTCATTCATTCATTCATTCATCTTCTACCGCTTATCCGAACTACCTCGGGTCACGGGGAGCCTGTGCCTATCTCAGGCGTCATCGGGCATCAAGGCAGGATACACCCTGGACGGAGTGCCAACCCATCGCAGGGCACACACACACACTCATTCTCTCACGCAATCACACACTACGGACAATTTTCCAGAGATGCCAATCAACATACCATGCATGTCTTTGGACCGGGGGAGGAAACCGGAGTACCCAGAGGAAACCCCCGAGGCACAGAGAGAACATGCAAACTCCACACACACAAGGTGGAGGCGGGAATTGAACCCCGACCCTGGAGGTGTGAGGCGAACGTGCTAACCACTAAGCCACCGTGCCCCCCTCCACCTGTCATTTATTCATTTATTTATTTATAATAATAATGTATGAATGGATTTACATTTTTTTCTGTACCAAAAGAACAAAATTGTCTCTCTAGGTGGAAAGGACAACATACTCTCTCACCTGTCAATCACAGCAGCACTAGCCAATCTTCTGTGAGCTATGTGAAAGGAGGCAAATATCCTCTGAATGTGTGATGCTGACCTGTGATGCATCATGTGTAGAAGTTTAAAAGATGTAATTGAATGGCTTTAGAATGTACAAACCTTCACTCTCTCTGAGTGTTAACTGACTTATGATCAGAGAGATATGTGTTTCATGTGTGGGATTTGGTAGGTGTTCGAACTATGGACAAAATGTCGCCTCTTTTGTAACGTCCTGATTTTTGGTGGAAAAAAGAATGAAATAATCAATTTGTCATCAGATGAAAGCTGTATATTGGCTTGTGTGTTATTTAGATCATTCTTCACCCCTAATTCTAAGTGCAATTACTTCAAGAACAGGCAAATAGAAGTACAGATAGTGCACCACCTCGACTGTTGGATATTGATTTTAGAAAAAGCTCAAGGGCACCGTTGTAGGCGGACTGTATTTCTGGGTTTAATAAACCCTGAACTTGATTTCCCAAACATGTTGTAGTACAGCAATAATCAGTCTTAACACCATCTCTAATCAACAAATGAAATTCCCAGATCACCATCTGAAATGGTCTACTTGGCATGGCAACATTTCCACCACAAATGAGATAATTAGAAAAGGATTTACATCAAACTCAAATTAGTGTGAATTACCATGGTTCATTATGCTGTCGGATTGGAGCGGAGTCCAGCACCACTAAAGAGCTTATTTACTGTTTGTTTGAGTTGGATTGTATTTGCCATTTCCAGACCCTTCAAACCAGAATGGACTTTTTTTTATCCTGATCTCTTTATGTAAAGCAATTGACATCCCTGTCCTGCTTTTGTTCCACAGCTGCTGGAGAGTTGAGGATCCAGTCAGGATGAGAAAAGGCTCTCTGAATGGAGAATCATCTTTGAACTGTGCACCATACATGATTCAGACCATCTAAAGTCATTCACAATTCTGTTAATGATCCGGTTTGTTCTTATAGGCAAAAAAATGACCAATGGTTAATGTTTTCTTTTTTTTTTTCAATCTGCTTCAATATTTAATCTTTTCAGTGTGAGCAAGAGGGGGAATTGGATGCTCTCGAGTTTCTTTTTAAGTAGGTGATTCTTTCCGCTTTAAAGCCCCATTGACTGGTGTAAGTTTGTGGAAAGGTGTGCTGTTCCCACACGGGAGCATCATCTCTATAATCTGCTGGTGTGAGTGTAATAGAAGCTGCAAGTGGGAGCAGTGGACCATTGTCAGTACAAAGAGAGGTCTCTTCACTCATACTGTGATACAGTACTTCAATATGGTCTTCCCTCTCACTGCTCTCCAAACGTATTTTTTGATCATGAAAACTCGGGCATGAGGGTTGCGATTGTAAATTTACCAAATCATTGAAAGAAGTGCTGCCATTAGATTTTTTTTTTTTTTTTTTTACGATGCACTGTTGTCATTTTGTTATTTGATGTTGTTATTGTTAATGTATGTTCTATTATTTTTTTTGTCTTTGGTTTCAAAAGCACAATCACTAAACATTTATTTTTAAGCCATTCTTAGCTATGAAGTGCTCCACATTGTATGAGGAGCGGGCGGCATAAGTGACGTCTTATTGAGCGTTGTGTTGGAGATCGGATGAGAAGATGGGCTTATTTGCGTCGTTTTATTTGCGCAAATGAACAGGACGGAAATCGGGATGACTCTCTCCACTTTGGGTCTCACGCAAGCCGTGTAATCATGATATATCTGAATAGAGATAGACCACCGAGTGGCAATCCATTATCTCATTACCAGTGACGACGTTACATTTGATGAGACAAATGCACTTAAATGAGAGT
This sequence comes from Tachysurus vachellii, assembly GCF_030014155.1. Taxonomy (NCBI): domain Eukaryota; kingdom Metazoa; phylum Chordata; class Actinopteri; order Siluriformes; family Bagridae; genus Tachysurus; species Tachysurus vachellii. The sequence goes on from NC_083479.1 coordinate 13,610,915, forward strand.
GAAACAAGAAAATGTGCAATGGGCAATATCTTTTTCGATCTAGAAGGCTTGGATTAGGAGTGTCCTTTCCATTTTGTGTTGAGAAGTGATGATCCCAGAACAAGGTGTGCACTGTAATAATAGGAAGAATGTCTGCCCCAACCAAACAGCAAGCCTCATGGGGCTTCATCCGTCTCTCTGCAGCCTCAACTGTCTATACTGTATAGAAGTAATGTGGACTTGGTTATTGGATGGGGAGGGTGGAAAACCTGATCTAGGGATTCCTGTGGTAGTGCAAAGCACCGCTGGGCTGACCTAGCACACAGCTGCTTCAGTTTGGTTTGAATCCATGCTATTGCAGTACCTTTTTTTTTTCGATTGATGAACAATGTGTGTGAGAATATGATCTCTGGAAAAAATAATTGTGCTGTCCATCATTGTTTGGTGTTTACTATGTTAAGAAAAAAAGTACAACTGCTTTAAATTGTCAGCCATAACTTTTCATGACTGATTATGTCATATTTAGAATAAAATAAACCGTGTCATTTCCCACCTTATTTATTAAAACATTTTTCAAATGCCATGTTTTGTGTGTGTTTTTTTTTTTTTACTGCCAATGTGTTATTGTGAAAGACGTTGGAAAGGCAAAAGCGAATCCTCAGTGCCACATGTGTCATTTCTCTATTAAAGAAGTGACCAAACTTCACTCGTCCCCTTTCTGACCTTAGTCTCCTGAGAGTGTAGTGCAGCCAGAACACTGGGTTACCTCCTGCTGGGGCAAAAACACTGCTGGAAGTACCTTTGTTGCACATGGTGCAACTGTGCAATAACAGCTTCAATCAATCATGCCTGAACTTTGCATTGTAAAGGTTTTGCTATGCATTCATTTAACCTTGCTTATTAGCTTACATACCCTTTAAACAAATATCTTTGCAATAATCGCATTAATGCAGCAAAGTTATTCAAATCATCCTGGCTAGATGTTTGTTCCACAAACAGTCCACAAACCAGCTATAGATTATCCAAAGCGTGTCAGGTGACAACCAGCCTGTTCACTCAATCTGAACAATATGCTAATAATTTTTAATAATAAAAAGTTTATAAAGCTGATAATAAACGTGTTTCAATAATTTTGGCAGTTACACTGTATCATCACCAAATGTTCATCTCTGAGCAAACTAAACCAATGAGCTTAATGTTTTCTTTTAAAATTATTTATTACATTTCTGAACATGTGTTCAGGAGTTAAGATTTTTGCATGTTCGACACTACAGTAGCTGAATACAAGCTGAAAGAAAGCATTCACAAAAAAAGAATCCATTCTTTGTATCAAATGCAGTGATCAAAAACTCTATGGCTAAATCTCTCTGAAGTCAAACTGCTGAAGCTGCACTAGACGTACTGTAACTGTGTTTTTCTAATAGAGTGTGACCATGCTGCATTTTTAATGGAGTTGGTCATATTTTGTTGGTTCTATAGGTTACAACCTGCAGCACTTCTTAAATGAGACTGTAATTTCCACAAAATAGAGGGTTTTCAAGCCATATATATTACAGCTGCCACTGAATGCTCTCTCTCTCTCTCTCTCTCTCTCTCTCTCTCTCTCTCTCTCTCGCTTATATTCCCAGAATCTTTGCCATATGCAAATGCGGCTATCGATGGCAGACACCCACTTGTAGGTTGATGTGAAGCTACTTAGTAACTCATCCAAACAACCAGAAACTAAATCTTCAATTAGGACTAATGCCCTTCACCACTGATGGATGATGATGTTGATATTAGATATTAGAACTAAATTCTAATATATATCTATATATAAAATGAAACTGTTCATTTTACATATACAGAGCAATGTGTTATATCATAAAGTCTCACCAGTGGCACAATAAGAAGGCTATAAGGGAAAATCATATAATGTCTATAATGCACTACTGTACTCATGCCATGTTTCCTCCAGATATGGTTGTTACTGATGATGTGTCATGTTGAGTAGTTTAGTTCATTCTTCAACTCAGTCCCAGTAATACAGATAAAGCAGCACCACTAGACATGTGCCAATTGCATTATTCACAAGAAAACATGATTAGCTTCGTGAGACTTTACAGAATAATTGCAATTATTATGTTGATTTTTATTTAATGTAACTTATTTTCCTTGTTTGACACAAATCACTATGTTTTGCTGTTAGGAAATGGAATGAGACTTGCACAACATAATTAACCTCACTCATGAACCTTCATGGTTATTCAGAATACAGAATACACTGTCAGAGTGAGCGCAAGGTATTTGTCCATTATTAAACCGGGTGCATAGGGATAGTATTTGTGTGTGTGTGTGTGTGTGTGTGTGTGTGTGTGTGTGTGTGTGTGTGTGTGTGTGAGTGTAAGTGTAAGTGTAAATGGGAGTGTACAGATGAAAATGCTATTTGGTACACACTATTACTATTTATACCCCACGCATTTGAATCCTTGAATCTGATTGGCTAGAAGCTGCTGATAGCACCTTAGCTCAGCAGTAGTTCCTGCTGTAAGGCAAATAATATGATAATATATTATCGTTTCTATAGTAACAGCTCATTCACAGAGATTTGTATAGAAGAAGTTCTTGAAATCTCAGACTAGTATGAAATGAATTCAAAACCTAAACGCACAGTGAGAGGGGAGAAGCATTATAATAAATAGGCAAAACATCAGTATTGGAACACATTTTTGTGATTTTATATACATATGAAATATGTATGTATCCTGTATAAATATATACTGTATACACTTCTACAGTAACTAATAATTCTTTTTTTTTTTCATAAAATTGTAGTTCTATTTTGGTACACTCCCCTAGGAAAGTTGTCTTTAATTCCCCAAGGTTATGAGAGTCCATCTGATGGACTTTAAAAAGCAGACTGGATTTTAAAATCCTCCATAAATGTTCAATGGAATTCAATTCAGGACATTGTAAGTCATTTTTGGGTTATTTTGGCTGTTTTATGTACAGTATTTAACATCCTTATTCTCTCCAGATTAAGATTTCTGGCCAATTAGATTATATTATCTTTTAATATCTCCCAGTACATCCCTCCATGTTTGTTTCTTTTAATTATGTGTAACGCCCAAGTGCCATTTGCAGAAAAGCACCACCATGTCATGATGCTCCCACCACCATGCTTCACTGGGGGTATGGACTCTTATGGATCATACATACTGTACAAGCCTTCTTTCTCCAAACACCTGTACCAAAAGACCTCTGATTTACTTAAAATGCATGCTTGCTAATAGTGCATCTCTGTGCTTCTTTTTTTTGGTTAGGAAATTTGCATGCCTTTATTGCTTATTGTTCTTTGTGTAACTGTTGTTCCTGCTGCTTTCATGTGGTTCTGCAACTCTTTTCATGTGACTGCTGACCTCTCTCTTAACTACCTGATCATCATTCTGACACCACCCTGGGAAATCCTGCATGCTACACCTGTCCATGGAAAATTAGTTGTGGTTCCTGGAACTTTTCACCTGCACTTTATCAAACAAATCACAATAACAAAGCGTTTTAACACAAATAATAAAGATGTGCTGTAAAAGAAAAATAATGAACTTTACACAATCCACTGTTGATGAATTTTTTTAGAACATCATCATGTTTCATTCCTATATACTCTAGGAAACTGGTCACACTATATCCAATGGACAACATAGACTCCTAAATGTCTAGAACCAATTTTCAGTGAGACTCATAAAGCTGTAACTTCTTGAACATCCGATCTCTCAACAATATTTTTTCTGCTGCTGTGAGCTGCTTTGAGTCGTCTCTACTGACATTGTATGAGATTCCCTTTTCCACTGTTATTGTTTCACCCTGCTGACAAGAAGAAACAGATACTTGGAAGGGTTTGGGTGATATATGGACCATATCTATTACTATAAATGCACTTTGTTAAGTACTGAAGCCTTTAGAGGTCATTTATTAGTACGTTGTGTTGTCTCATTATTAGTCAAATCTAAAGGCCTAGTAATAATTCCTGGTTTGTTCTGGTGTTTATGGACGCATACTGTACTGTAGATGCATAAAGGAACAACAACAAAGAGAAATTAGTGCAACAGTGATTATCAACCAGTTGTCATCTCGTCGTATTTGTGTGTCTATTGTGCATCTTCAGTTCATCATTCAGACCATAATTTCAATAAAGCCATATTTATTATGTCGAGAACAATACTTATTGTCTCAAGATTTGATTTATCTGAGAAATAAATCAAACCTATAGCTTAACAAAACAAACTGATCATCACATCTGAATCCATTAGTGAGCTAGAAGCAATCTAGGAGCAACTACAGCATTTCCGGTGTGATTTTGAGCAGTGCTTTCTCTCTTTGTGACATGAACACCAAAAAGAAGTGCTGGGAAATTATACTTGAGTGAAAGATTAGATACCTAGATTTTAAATCATGTGCATAATATGTCAGAAGCTTATTCATTTAACTGTGAACAGTTTTAATGGATACAATATTATGAAAATAAAGGTTTTTAATCAGTGAAGTTAATTAATTATTTCCATCTCTTCGTGTGAAAACTAATTTTTAGTATTTTTGTATTTTCAGTATGTTGGCTGAGAAGTGCAAACAAAATCGTACCTAAATTCGTTTTCAGTTTTGTAATTGTGTTTGCACTTCTCAGCCACCGTATTTTAAGCATCTATTTCCTGAAAACATCATTCAGGCTTCAGTCAGAATAATTCGATATTTAATATTCACTCACTCACTCACTCATTTTCTACCACTTATCCGAACTACCTCGGGTCACGGGGAGCCTGTGCCTATCTCAGGCGTCATCGGGTATCAAGGCAGGATACACCCTGGACGGAGTATTTAATATTCAATAATTCAATATTTACTTTTACAATTATCTATAATTTGACTTGCTAACTATCCAGTTTATATCAGCTGCTGAAATCGATGCTAGTTAAACTCTAGCTTTAGCAGAGAGAAAGAACAGGTTAACATAGATGTAAATTTTGCAATTGTAAGCAAAGGAAAACAAAGACTTTTATACAACTGTGTGCTTTTACCCATGTGACGAGTTTGCAGAACCACAGCTGGTGTGATGGTCCACAAACATTTGGTCATATAGTGTATTATGTGTTTGTCTGCTGATTTAGGATGCACTTGCATGTTTCTAACAAATTTCATATTAGAGTTACCTATAGTTGGTAGTAGAATTACCCCTAGAGTTATTAGGTAATTTCATATATGCACATTTGCATGCTAACTGGGTACCATCATTCTAACCGAAATATTTCCCAGTTTATGACTGTTTGACACATACACACACTATTTTCCACATTTTTATCAATAAAATGTCATTAAAAGCTAAAACAACTAAAGATTACTCAGAGTCTAGCATTAAGATTGTTTAACCAGTATGATATGTCAGTGGGCCTGTATCAGATCTACCAGAATCCCAGGACAGTTATTAACACAGCCGGAATCTTTAGTTTATCTAGCTATAAATAATTTATTTGTACATTTTGTTGAGGTACCAGAAATTTAGAAAATTCATCATTGCTAGCAAAATTGCTATTGCTGTCTTTGCTGCTTGGTCTTAAGGGCCAATTTAGTGGCATTGTTATAATAACCTCGCCACGATGACTTGTATGACTCTGGGTCGTTCACCTGACCCCCCACAGTGACCCCAACGCTATCTCCAATCTGATTCATACCCCCTCCACCCACTAAAGCCCTTTTTAATTCTAGGGAAACATGGGGGTGGTGCAGCTATTCTAAATGTCCATCTCTCCCTCCGGAGCAGACATGACAAGATCACTGTAATTGATATTTACGGAGTGTGTGCTAGTTCATTTTCCAGTTAATTTGGTGGTGTTTGTGAAATAAATGGGATAGGAAGCATTAACATATGGGCACTTTTTGTGTTCTCTCTTTGTGTGTGTGTGTGTGTGTGTGTGTGTGCACATATGGGAGGGGGTGATGCGCAGATTTTGATGCTGGATCACTAGAAAACTGAGACAAGGCTTTCTAGTATCAGCAATAAAGGCGAGAGCATCCATCTTCATTAAAGCCTGGGGGGACAGAACAGGAAGGTGCCTTACACACAGTGTTTAGAGCCTCTCAGTAGAGTTTACCTTCTGCCAAAAATATTAAAACACCAAATTACAGAAAATACACAATATTTTATGTAGGCTGTGCAAATAACTTAATAAAATCAGCATAATTTTTTTAAAAGGTATTTGTTGCCTTTTTAGTCGACGTTGGAGTAATTGAGTTCTGCTTCTGTTTTTTTTTCTTTTACTTTTTTTAATGAATATCTACAGTAACTGGAATATGTAGTCATGTATTTTAAAATGTTGATCTGTTTCTTATTTGATTAACAAGAACCATATTAATATTCAATTTTTCCCCAAAGACTTAAGGAAATCTATCATTTTTATGCCTGACAAACCAAAAACCAAACACTATTCATTTCTCTAAAATCTGATCTGATGTTGTTTCCAGATTAAATATCTGCTGTATTTATTCAGTTCTGGGGGAAAAAATCAGGTTCTCGGCTTGTTATGTTAAACATGCTGCATAACCAAACAGCTATGTTTTTATCACTAAAGCAAGAAATCACTTTATCCTCAATATCGCAGACATTTTACTAGATTTGTGGCGTTTTATTTATTCAGGTTAGCTCCAAAACATGAGCACACCAACTAACAGCATTCACCCCTACAACCCCTGACAATCCCAATGGAAACCATTTCAGAGAAACCAAATTTAAGCTACGTATTGATTTTTACATGGCCTACGTACAAAAAAAAAGTCTTCAGAATGCAGAACTCAAATCTCACAGGAACAGAAAATCTTCCAACTGTTAAAGATTTAACAATGGAAGATATGATGGTGAGGAAGCAGCACAGACAGGCTTTAAAAAATGTCATAGTTTTATCCTGCAAGCCGTCAGAAAGGCCATGAATCTGAAGGCCAGCGATAGAGTCTTGAGTGAGAGAGAGGGTAAATCCCTCTTTTTGCCACCACTGCTTTCCTTCCTACGCAATACAACACAGCCAAGGATTAAACTCTCCCCTGCCAATTCCTCCTCGATGCCCAGTCAATTAAGACTTATACAGACTGATAGTGTCCTTCAACCTGATACTAATCAAATCTCAGGAACTGGAAACGGTGCTAATCACAGAATAATGTTTCTGCTTACGGTTTTGGAAAATGAAACCTGTTTATATTGCTATGGTGCATTAAACCTGCCAAAAAAAAAAAACCCAAAAAAACTGTGGTTTGACTATTTTGTCTCTGACAAATATTCCAGTAGGGTTGTTTTACTGGGAGATGAATGCCACTGAATGCATTCAGTTTAGCAAAACAGACACTACACTCTGAAGGACTTCAAACCAAGTGTGTGTGATTGTTTGTATCATAATCGACACCAGTGTAAAGTCTTTACAGTTAAGATTTTAACTTGGTATTTTGGCAGTGGGCACAGACTGACAGCACTGACCTTCCTCTATCAAGGAAAAGAGCATGTGATATTTCATACAAGCGAATTACAACACCGTATGAGGAAGAGATGTAATACGAACGGTGTAAAATGTCAATATTTGCTATATACATATACATATGTAGATACAGACAGAAGGTACACCTTCGATCGTTTTTAAGAGCGTGTGCCAGAAAAATTACATGCTAACTGATTCAGACTAGAAGTATGCATCAGGCCTGAAATCCAGGACACAACAAAAAAAAAAAAAGTCAGGTGTGTTGGAGACATTTTACTTTCATGAGAGGTCAGATATGACGCTCACAGGACAAAGAAAATCCTTATCCATTAATTTGAATAGATATGATGCATATACAGCAAGAATATTTGCCTTCAATCATTCATCCTTAGTATCTGACTGGTCAGGATAATGAATGATGTATTTTGAGAAATAGAGACAAATACTATTTCCGTTAGAAAATGTCAGATGTAGGTATAAACATATATAATAATGGTGATTTCCAAAGAAACAAAACCCCAAAATCTAAGACCACTTCCACTTTGGGTTTAAATCTGAATACAGACACAGATATATACAACCTTAATATAAGCATAAGCACAGACTACAGATTCCTTACACCACTAGAGAATACGGAAAAAAAATAATACAGTATCGAGGCCAAGTATGCAAAGTAAGAAGACGGTGGATTACATATACATTGTTGAAGCTGCTGTAATTAAAAACAGATCATTGATGATAATGTTGATTAGGGGAAATCAAAGAGATGTGTTTTCCGATTGCAATTACATATGCTACACATTTTAGCTGTGCTTTTTTTTTTTTACTGGATACAAACATGCATATTAATTATTCTATAATACACTAAAGCAAATATTTGTGCGGTTGTTAATCTCCCTCTGACACACAAACTGCGGTGTTAAGGAAAGCAATGGGATTAAACCTGCATTAATTACCAGCTCCATTATTCCATTCTTATATGCTTAGGATTCAGTCCTGGTACTAATGAACTCTTGGCTGCACACTGATTAAAATGCAATGAAATTTAAAATTGTAGTATTGTGCCTTTTAACGGCTGCTCCAACGAATTTCTGAAGCTTATAGTAGCCTATGTGATTGAACTGCACAATTCAGGATCCCTGGGGAAATGAATGCTAGCAATAATCCGAATGAGAGGACACTGACTGATTGTGTAAAAACTACCTTTTGTCTTGTTGATTTCTTTTCAGTCCGGTTACAGGTCAGATAATCATTTAGGCCACAACGTCCAACTAAACAATAGCACAATCTTTTTTCACCTGCAAAACATCTGAATCGGTTTGTTGAACACACATGAAGACAAAAAAAGAAGTTTTGGCAAAAGTGTTCAACTTTTTCTTGGATAGAGCTGTTTGTCTGGATTTATGCACATGTGCTGTATATGATTGTACTCACATATGTTACAGTTCATCTCCATACTAAGAAATGACTGATGCTGGTTGCTTTCATGTCACTTCTCATTGGATTAAGAAGGAGGTGAAGCAGCTGCTCTTCAGTGGAAGCACTTAACCAGGCCATCTGTTATGTCTGGTAAGTAAAATAATAAAACACAATTTGAGCTGAGGTCAGGAGAAAACTCCTGAACAGCCACCAAATAAGTGGTGTAGATGAGCAGCTAAGCTGTAGTAAAGCTAATTAGTAGGTAGCTACTTAATAGTTAGTACTCAGTCGCAATTTGTAGCCCCACCAACCAGCAATGTGAGGCTCCAGGCTTGAACAAAAGTTAACAGTTAAAAACAAACAATTGAACAATGGATTTACATGATTTAGAGTTCATTTACAGTATTTACACCACAGTGCTGTTGATTTCTTTCTTCTGATTGCCCTGAATATGCTTCCATAACAACTCAGACTACTGTGTTGCTAGGCAACTCCTAGGTTTATTTAAATGTGCTTGGTCTAAGAGATAGCTCAGTGTTTAAGGTCATAGACTACTGATTGGAAGGTTGTGAGTTTTAATTCCAGGGCCACCAAGCTGCTACTACTGGGCCCCTGAGCAAGGCCCTTAACTCTCAGTTGCTCAGCTGTATAAATGTAAGTCGCTGTGGATAAGGGCATCTGCCAAATGCCATGAATGTTCCAACACACTATTGTTTTGCTGTAACAAGTCATACACATTTCCTTGTATTATGGTTTATTTGGCATTTTTGGAAGGAGCCACTAGTGTCAACATGACAAGCTGTGGCTTAACTTCAAGACACAGTAAAAAGGGTGGCTGAAGACAAAACAACTGTTTATAGCATACAGTGATAATAGGAACTAACTTGTTTCACAGATATTAAGTTCTATTCCCACCTCTGCATGTTGGCATATTCTACATGTGCACTAGAGTTTTTCTCTGGGAAATCTGGTTTCCTCCCCAGTCTAAAACCATGAGTTGTAGGCTGATTGGCATCGCTAAATTGTCTGTAATTTGTAAAAATCTGTCTAGGTGTATCCCACATTGTGCCCCAAGTCCCTTAGGACAACCAGGTAGCCTGCAACCATGTGTAGGAAAAGAACTATAGAAAATGGATGCAAAATAGGATAAAAACTTATTTTTTTCATACTTTGAAGAATTATCTGAATCTACTGCTTGGACAAAAAAAAAAAAAAATAACCATTTCAATGTTTCCCTAATATTCTTTTGCACAACATGCAATGCAGTGCTTTCTGCAAGTATGTGTCAGAAATTATATCCATGCACTATTACCAAAAACCGGTGAATTTCCCTGTTATGTAACATAAAACTGCAATTTTCACTAAGTAGCAGGTATTTATATTTTTTAGCATGCAAATCGACGCCAATATACACATCTTCCGAAGTACTTTAAAACAAGAGTGGAATCAAGATAGCAGGATCTGAGGTTCTCTCAACCTTATTGTGCTTCAAATTCAAGGACAGATAATTTCATTACTGCTTTTATTGAACACGCCATGCTTTTACCCACAGGAGATAGGGGTTTTGAGGTTGATGTGTGTCTGTGTGTGTTGTAAAGAGAGAGAGAGATAGAGACAGAGACTTTCCCTGTGGGTTCTACAACAATTGGTCTTAATGGACAACAAATTGACCTTGAACAATCTTTCAACATTTGATCATTCTTACAAAGTGCTCTGTACCAAGTACTAAACAACTTACTGCAAACTTAGAATGATTTGAGAAAGCTATTGAGGATCAAATCACAAAAAGAGAACAACAGCATCACCGTCACTCTGCTGTCGTCCCGTCAGGGATGTGTGTTATTGAGGAAAGCTGTGTTGGCTGGACTTCCACACTGCCATGCAGTATAATCACAGCTCTGTGGTAATTAACTTCTCCATTTAGCCTGCAGCCAGAGAACAGAGAGCCTTCCATTAACAAAGTCAACATCACACAGGTGCGCTGTGTTCCACTGCTGCTCAACTGTGGAAATCAGAGAGGAAATGTTTGATTTACTAGTCACCAAAAGGAAACACTCGTGCATAAGGCCAAGTTTCAGACAATATGCCAGAGAGCGCTATTACAGAGCCAAGAAGAGTGAAGACTCCTTTATGAAAAACTATATATTATATTACCTTAGGAAGGAGAGTGCATCTTGGCTAATTCAGGAGGCGGATCATATTTGAGCTGTTCTTCATTCTGGACCAGTGACATGTTTGTAAATGAGCACTTGGGCCTACGCTGCCAAAATTGCATTTGCTCAAATTATTAAGAAATACAAGAAGCGTAAATTACAGTGGCAAGTAATTTGGTTACTGTGGATTTTTGCAGTGGGGAAATTTCAGCATTCAAAATAGATGGTTCACAATAAAACCTGTCCAATAGACACATTGCAAATACATTTTTGTTTCTGTTATGTCTGTCGATTATACACAGGATTATCCAGTCCGAGTGTGAACTGAATTGAATTTTTTCATACATTGAGCATTTCACAAAGTAGGAATTAAAAGCTTTTCTGGAAAATGATCAGCAACACAGAGATATTTGAATGACAATAAAAGCAGCATTCACATACAGATTTTATTTTCATTTCATTGTTGGATTCAGAAATCGTCACACTTTTCAAGTGCATGTGGCTTCCTGAGGGTAGAACGAATCTGGCAGGTTAGATATTATGTACATGTGGAGCAAATGCACATCACAAAATAAATAAATAAATAAATAAAATGCTTTAAAAAAATTTGTCAGAGAAATGCCATACAGACGAGAAAACTGTCTCTTAGGCTCAGCTTTTCTCAGCCCTGGAAGCTCATGAGCTGAGCAAACATTTCCATTTATGAACCACTGACGTTTACTGAAAACGGTTTCATTTACAGAGTAGCACTCTAGCTTAAACATATGTGACAAACGATTGATTTCGGTTTTTACAATGGCTTTCTGAACAGCATAATATTAAATAACCATGCTAATTGAGGACAGATCTGGGAATGCTGCCAAAAAAAAAGAGGGGAGCGATTTCAAGGGCAACGTTCCTGTCTGTTTAGTATTTTTCCCCTCATCAAAATTTCAGCCCACCTGTTTTAACCCACTTCCATTTGCACAGGTTAAAAACACCTGCTCAGGGCCGAGCACGAGCAGCTGCCAACTGCTACCTTCATTACGGTTTCACTCACGTGGAGGATGATCCAGTGTGACATTATCATTTTTTAGGATCTGGATATTTATGGTTTCAATCCTAAGAAACAAAGAAAAGTCACATATTGTCCCTTGGAAATATATGTAGATATAGATATATAGATATAGATATATATATATAAATATCTTGCAGTGAGCTGGATGCACGCGTGTCTGTAAATAGTTGTGATATGTAGAAGGAAAAAAAAACATTCACAAAAAACTGCAATAGAGCATTCTGTCCACTCAACATATGACACAAATAACTAGGGGCAGGCAATTGCATTAGGCCTGCTCAGCTGGCATTTATTAGTCTTGTATGCTTGACTATGATTCTCTCCCAACATTCAAGCATAAATTCCATAAGCATAAATCCCCCCGCAACATTTCAGTAATAATACATCTCTATCTGCGGACGCTTCCGTCCTAAATCTCTGTTTTAGCCTGCTGTCCAGACTCGTACAAATATACTTGCTAGCACATCCTTAGCATTATCTTTCTCTCTCCACATCAGCAGGCGCTGAAGATTTTTGTGCTTATCACCAAAGAATGTGCAAATCAAACAATTCTCTATAAGAAATCAGTCGATTCATTAATGGAGAAAAAAAAAATCATGACACCACATTTTATCCATTCACAATGTTATAAAGACCATTAAGAGACAAATAATAATTTACAAAAAAAACAGATTTTGGTTTGCATAGCAAAGCAACATCAAATAAAAAAAAAGAAAGCTATTTACAAGAAATACACCTCCCTTTTATGTGATTTACATTTCGGATTTCAAAAAGCCAACGAGCAAAGCAAAAACATCTTTCTTGGGATTTTTTTTCCAAGTGATGCACATTTTGTGGCACAAAATGGGCGGGACACGTGACGTTTCGTCGTAAGTTAGACAAAGAAGCAAACCGCAAGCTGAACACCATCGGGAGACTGTGTGTCTGTACATTAGCTTCACAGTTCAGTGTTGGTCTCTGAGGTAAAAAAAAATCGCCTCGTGTAACACCGGGGGGAGAAGCTCATTGGACATTGTAGGGGTGAACAATGAATCTCTCTTGCTCTCTCTCGTCCTCGCTTTCAGTCGCGTGGGCAGTGAGTAGTCTGGCTTATCTCTTAGACACGGCTCTCTGAAGAACAGATAAATTGAGGTTAATGCATGTGGAATATTTCACAGCAGGGTTGTGATGATACACTGGTATGACAGGACAGAAATGATGTGAAATAGCTACACCATTACTGATATTTCTCATGTTTATATTATTTGTATATTATATGGATTGGGGTGACTGTCAGCTCTTGTTACTAGAAAGGAAACTTCATTTTAGCATCATATAGATTGTATACCTTTGTTGTCCCCTTAAATGTGCAACAGACCTGAAAGTAGTATCAGGGTTGAGGTCATTTTTAGCACATAATTATCAAATATGCCAACTAACATACATGCTAATGACATGAAGACATTAAGAACATTCTAATGATTTGCTTAAAATGAATAATTTATCATTTGGGTAACAGGGTTGCAAGTTCAAAATGAACTCATCAGTCAATGTCAGAATATCATTAAAAATAAGGAAACAAGAACTTTTCGTTTTTTTCTCCCATGATCCTCTAAAAATAAAAATGCTGCAACTTTATGTTACAGTACTGTACGTGTTACAGATTTTTTTTTGAGTCGGTCCAAAAACCAAATAATATTTCCAAGAAATATTATATTTCCTGGACCGGCACTGAGAGTTAACTCTTCAGTGGCTGGGATCGAGCCCTGCCTGGGAATCGAACCTGGGCCGTGGCAACTTCTGTAAAGCTGCTCTGAGACAATGTCCATTGTTATACAAATGAATTGAATTGAATTATAAAACCGTATAAATTATACTTCGACTGCATTAAAAATGAAAGAATAAAATTAGAAAAGGACTGTCACATCAAATATTTGTTTAGTTTATTTCAGTTTACTCTTCTTTATGTTTTTTTTTTTTGGAGAAAAATTTAGATTTAAATTTTTCTCTAGATCTAGATTTAGATTTATTCATTTTGAATGCTTTATAGCATTTCTTTGGTATTTTTCATATGGGGGTGGATGTGTTCAGGTTTGAGGAGCAGGTTGAGAAATGTTGCCTCCTATTATAGACAGCATGAGAAGAAGGATGCTTCCAGCATGGGATTACACATTAATGCAAAAAAAAAAAAAAATAGAATTTCTAAAGTATTTTACTGATTTGTATTTCAATGTAAGTGCTATACTGTAGATTTTATCAGTATTTTACGGTATTTATCTGAAATATACTTAAAATATATACGTTACCCATGTCTAAAACATTCACCCACTCACCCACATATCTAAACAATAATCTGCTCTGCTAGTTTAACCACAATAAGGACTGACAAAATGAAAGAACAAAACCGAACAGAAAGAGAATAACCCCAGGACGTGAGAAAGGCAACACTGTGTTAAATGAACTGCATGATAATGTGAATTTTTCATCTCAGTGCACACATAGACACTGAATCTCGATCAAGTGAAAGTTAATTCGCTCACATAGATGTCCGTAGCTGGCGTCGGTGCTGCCTGATGCTCGTCCTGCAGAGTCCCTTTGATCCGTGCTGGACCGTCGCTGTGAGATGCAGCCCAGCGTGCCTCTGGAGCTCCAGTTAGCTGCGTGCTGCCGCTCCAGCGTAGACACCACACACTCATCAGGAGCATCAGAGCCTACAGAACCCCAGGAAGTATGTAACCGTGCACCGATGCTGTGCAGTGGCTCTGAGGAGGGAGTTCGCACTGCAGGGGAGACAAAATACACCAGTAACTGTTACTGTGCTGGATAGATCTAATGAACTATAGATGTCCCAATGATTTAATTGCTGTGTAAACTAAATTAGCAATTAAAATGAACCAATTAACTAGCAATTTAAACACATTTATGGAAATAAACACAGAAACCCATCTTACAATCTTGAAAATCCTCTTAATGGTTTAGAATGGTTTTACTACAGTCCTTATTCAGCTAGAATAATGTCTTTCCCTGATCAATGTGCTTAAAGAAGGATTTAGGGTTCTTTAACCTATTTGTCCACACTGAAACTACAAAATAAAAAGTTGATAGTCCTATCTACTTGCCCTAATCCCTGATTTTGGTAAACCTGCACTTGTGTTCATGAACCTGCTTCAGAACATAACGTCTGTCTCTACTATGTTACTATACTGTAGTAGCGTTTTGTGTTTATTTACTATGTGATATTATTCCATAAATACAAAAAGGGTTTATTAATTACTTAGCTTATGAGTAATTATAAGCTTATTTATTATAGAAAGATTCAATAACTATGTGTAAAAAAAAAGGAAAAAAAAGGATAACACTGTAGCTGTCAAATATCACAAACATCACATAACACACAATATACCGTTATTAAACACATATGTTCTGCAATAATACATTCCACTCATAAGTCTTGTCTAGTCAGTTTCAGTTATATTTTTTCTAGAAGAATAACATAACAGTTGCATAACCTTGTTTCATATTTATAAAAATATGTCGTTTCTTTAGTGATATTTTACGTAATTTTTTTAAAATATTATTTTCTTTTTTTTTTAGGCAAAATACATTGTGAAGCTGATTTGGCACTAATGCAGAGAGTGTTTCATTTGATGCTAATTGGACTATTCCCTGGTAATCTTTGCTGATATGCTCTTGTAAATACTCTCTCAAATATTTGAATGATTCACCATATTCCTCAGAGATGCCCATATTGATCTGAACAGAACATCCTCTAGCTGTTTCTCACCATCAGCAACGTCAACTCTCCTGTGAGGTTCAGTTGCTGGTGTCTCTACTCGCAGTTTTTGCGCAGGCTGTGATATCCGTTGATGGCCAAGGCTCTGAGTCGCTAGAAGTCCTCCGTCAATGGAGCTGGCACTGCTTGCCTGGGTTCGGTGAGAGTATTGGTGTCCTATGGAGCACAGAGCAAACACTGGAATAAAACACATCTACTGGGATGTCTCTTCACATCATCCTTACAAGCACATAATGAGCATGCCTTGCTGCAATGAGCATGCCAAGTTCAGAGTGCTTGGTGCTTTGCCATATTGCTCGGGTCCCAACACTGCAGTGCTTTTTCCCTGTAGTACAGGAAAGAGAACTCACTGTCTGTTGATAATGTGAAAACTGACAAAGTCAAACCAGGTTATACTATGCCAAAACTCTAGGCTTGTCCTGCAAGGTCATTCTCTAAGGGAGGGGGAGGCAATATTAAAAAAGACCTTTACAGGGAGACGAAGGTGCAGTGTATGCAATCCGAGCAAGGCAGCAAAATTCGGGTAGAGAAAAGTGCTAAATCAGATTCACATACCCCATAGATCAAAAATGCCTAGTGTCAAAGCAAGAAGGTGTACAGTTCTATCATCGCTAGAGAACTGTACATGAGCTAAAGGTGGTCTCCCCCTCCAACCACCCCAGCACCATGCATCCACTTCGCTATTCTCTGGCCGATCGTTTTCATTTTAATGCATGAAATTTGGTGATTACACAGCCACATGATTTCTGAAATGAAATACTTAAGAGTGGTTTGAGATTGGGTTATGATCCTCAAACCACGTTTAAAAAAACATTTTAAACTGACAAGAGGGATGTTGTACTTGTAAATACTGCAGTGGCCACACTGTACTTTTGAATTGACCTTAGAACTGAATTACTTTGACACTTATTTATCTGGAAGTCTGTACTGTGTGAGTGTCTTCAGTGGGTTATGAGAAAGCGAGGTGGTGGGGGCTGCATGGTGAAAAACCCTTCAATCATCCATCCAGTTTTGACTTGGAAATTAAAGAGCTCAAATGAGATGTCAAGTAGGAATGATTGCTTCCATCTAACCTGAATGCCTTTAGTGACTGATACAGCATTCCTTTTTTTCCCCTTAATATGAATTTCGCTGTGATGGGAAAGTGCATACTTTTTGTTTCAGGCCCTCGTTAACAATTCATGAAAATGTGTCACCATAAAAAATCTGCTTATAGTCCATCTGAGACAATGATAATGTTTAGAAAAAAAATGGACATCAATAGCATTTTACTCTGAACCACGTGTACTCCAATTTTGGTATAAAAAAAAGGGATTTTCTTTACCCAGCTGTCAGAATCAAAAATCTGGTTGAAAATAATAAAATGTGACTGTATCTGCAATATTTGTTACAGCAAGCGTACAACAGCCTTGTTTCCCAAAAGAATTAATGCAATTTCTTGGACGACTGAGGCTTGCCGATGTGACTGTTCAAGTGTGTGATTCAATAGTTCTGTTCACCTGTGATCGCTCCTTCCACGGTTTCCAGGCTGCATCCTGGGGAATAGTCTATTCCACACAGCTGTCGGGACAACTCATAGCCTTTACTGTCTCCCTCTTCATCCTCTCCTTCAGTCAAGATGTCTGATCCTAATGTACTGGACACGTAGCCCATGGGAGGGGCAGGGGTCTTGGGTGGATTGGAGCTGCTTTTCAGATGCCTGAAAGCAATACAAAAGTAATACGTCTTGTATGTGAATCGCATTACTATGTCAAACCTGTATGTTTTGTCTGATTTTTCTTGCTAATTGCCACTGCTGTAGGTGTCTCTATTCCCACAAGCTTGCTCTAATGTCTGAATTTATCAACCTACCAACCGTGCAGTTAAGTCACGTTGGGAAGGAAAGAAACACCATGCCATCTTTCATATGTGATGACAGCATAGCCAACCATGGCAATGTGCCATCTGTCCCTTTCCATAAGAGCAACCAATGGCTACAAGGCAAATCAAGGGTAGTACCTGTTTATATTTTTGACTCATTGACAACATCATTAATATGTGGTACCTTGCCAACCTTGCAATCCAATAAGACTATGGCTAATTATGAAAGGCTGGTACCTTGCCACATTTTTTCACACAATGAAATCATGACCAGTCAAAAAATGTGGTGTCTTAGTACCTTTTTCCAATCAATAATATCATAGCTAATCATAGTAAGGTCATATTTCCCACCCAGTGTCAGCATGATCAGTTGTTGCTTTTTTTACCTCTAAAGACTCATGAAAGGTTGCTATCTTTTCATTTTTACCCACTATATTAAAAGAAGCTCAATATGACAAGGCAAAGACAAATAAGGAAGCGGAATGTAAATTTCCAACCCAATGACATAATAATAACAGAATCAGGGACAGGTAAGACCCTGCCATTCCTCCCACCCAATGAGAGTCATTCAATCATGGAGGATTGGTAACTGGGCAACTTACCCTATTATAGCATGGCTAATCATGCTATAATAGGTTACGAGTAGCTACAGTAAGAGAGGTACATTGGCATTTATTTTACCCTTTCAGGCACTGGCCAGACATGGAGAAGGCGTGCCTTGATATCTTCACAGCAATGATGACAAAACCAACTAGGGAACAGTGGAACCTTGCCATACTTCTCTCCCAGAGACTGATCATTGGTTTAGATCTAGGGACAATGTACATTCCCAGGATTCTGGAAATAACGTTTTATCCAGGAGATCCACTCAGATGCCTCAAACACTGTATGTGCTAAACCATTTTAAACTGGGGAGAGCTATTCTATGTCCATACTGTATTTTAAGTCTAACCTGCATCCATGTGGAGAATGTTTGGAGCTGATAGCACTAATTCCATTGGAAGGCTCACACAATGGGCTGGTAATTGGGTTGGTGTGTGTTTGTGGGGGTTAGAGTGAGACGGTGGGCAGGGCTGTCAGCTACATGTCTGTAATCTTCAGCACAGCTGCCCGCGTGTCAACCTCGCTGTGTCTCAGACATGTAGCGTCTCGGTGCGTAATTACCAGCTCTTTTTCCTGTTGTCAAAGACGCCGGCAACAGCAACCCAGTCATTACCCCCGGAGCTCCAGTCCACCCCACTCTCACTATCACGACAAGATTCTCCTACCACACATTATGACTGTAATCAATGAAGCTGTTTTTGGAGCTCCAAAAGGTAAGGTGAAGCCTCACGTTTCCCTTACCACAGAAAAGAAATAACAGGTAATGAAATGCTGAAAATGTTGTATTGATATGCAAAAATATCCGTTCTGTTCAGCTGATTGGAGCTGCTGTCTGTCACAACACTTATGGGAATAACCAGGTGTATTTCTGAATGATACATAAATGTCTCATTACGTGGAGAAATACGTTTCTGGCAGTATAATTTCAGTCCTGTGATGCTGCAATATTTTTGCCGTCAAAGACGATGATTGTTCTTTTCAAGTGCACATGTGCAACCATATTGGAATTTTTTATTTTTTTTTTTTTTTCTCAGAAGTAAAGGAAATCAAAATGGAATATGTTTGAATGATGTGTCTAATATTTCAAGATGATTTATGAATACCATTTATCGAGTGCAGATAAATTACAGTGACATGTAAAATGTTCATTCAAACACAAGCAATTACATCTGAATTTATGTGTAATAGAAGAGTTGAAGTGATACTGGCCATACTGCAAAAGGCAACCTTTGAAGATCTCTGAGATATAATAAAAACAAGTAGATATTTACATTATATATATATATATATACTCTTGCTCACCAGCTTTGCTTGGCCACCTCATACTGGTAGGCGCGGGTAAGCTCATCCAGATGGGCCTGGAGCATAGACTGCATTTCCTCATGATGAGAGGACCCCAATGAGCCAGAGGAACTCTGCCCATAGGGCAAAGCTGCTGGAGATGAAGCCACGCCCCTCAGGGGTGGAGTGGGAACACGTTCTTCCTCCTCGAGTTCATCCTCCATGCCCTGGTGTAAGTAAGACTGAACAGGGAGGGGCGGAGCCCAGGTGTCGCTCTCATACCTGTGTCATTGATGAATCATGGATTTAGAAGCTAGAACCCAGTGGTGGCCAGTGGTGGCGAAACATATTTTGACAGATCCTTAAAGATTAGTGAGAGTATGTGAGAAAGACCCAGGACTAATTTAAGTAACCTTAGCCTTAACAAAGGTGAAACAAAAGATATCAGCTCACTCAGCAGTGCTGGAGAAGAAACATAATGCTCATTAAGCTCCCTGCTCCCTCTCCTCTCTCTGCTTTGCTGCTCTAAGCACTTTGACTGAGAAGGCAGCTGTGTTGTGTAGTTGGGTCTCAGCACATTTCGATGTACGAGAGAGGCTATCTAGGGGCACCCTGGTGTAGAGTTAAAACTACACTGCTGTTTCTTCGTCTCATGTGGTTTCTTTGAGAAACAGTTACATTGACTATGCCATTCAATATCAAAGATGTATATTGCTAATTAAAGTATATGTAGCACAGGTCTTAGCTTAGCTAAAATAGCTTTCATGTAAAATCAGTAAGCGTGTTCATGTGTGTGTGTGTGTGTGTGTGTGTATGTTAACCTTACCCTCCTTCAGATCGATGTTCAGGGGCATAGTGGTCCATCTCTGTCCCTGGAAGAGGATTCATGGGTGGTGGAGGCAGGGGCAAGTTAGCCCAGCAGGAGCCATTAGGCTTTGCTGTTTTACCGCCTCCTTTCGATTTTTTCTTCTTCCCGTTCTTTCCCCCTAAAGGAGGCAAGAGAAAGGACATAACCATCATCACTAATGAAGCAGACACAAATTTTGACAGTCAATATGACACAGGAGGTGAAACCAGATGTTGTCCACCAGCGTAATGCAAATTTCAGCGCTTTCATCTGATTTCTGCTGCACAACTGAAGAACAGTAGAAGAAATGGAGGCACAAAGACAGAGTGCTCGACTAATTGTAGAGGTTGAAGGTCAAAGTTGAGCTGAAAGTCTGTTCCCCTTCACACGTGTCTTTCAGAACACAGGAAGAAAAGCCGTAGTCTCAGAGGTGCCTAATGAGCAAGTCCCGTTCCCCTGTGGACTAGGAGACTGCTGGGGGAGCTTTTTTCATCACCTGTTCTGCCTCTTCTCCTCTCATTATCTCGCTTTCTCCCTTCTTTTCTTTGGCTTTGGCACTGATGGAGCACAAAGAGCTTTCCTGCAATGTCTTTCCGTTCTATTCATGCTGTCATTTGCAGCACACACAACCCTGAGCTTACACTCTGCCTCCTGTAAGCTCTTCATGACACAAACTCAGTTTGGTGTTTTAAACACACAGTAGATCAGATGAGGGCGGTCATGGGTGCTGCCTCATGATCCAGCTTTACTCATCTGCATGGCGACAGTGCACTAATTTCATGTCCATGGGTCAAAACACAAAGGAATCCCTGCCTCCACTAATCAAATTAATCCACGACATCGGGCTGTAACTCTGACATTTCTGGGCTGCAGAACTCCCAGGGCTGAGAAGCAAAACACACATTTAAAAAAGAAGAACGATTAAAGATGATATCCTCTGGGTGTGTTTTCAGCAAAGATGTAAATATTACATTGAATCCCTCTTGATCTGGGCACATTATTCTCATTTCTACCTTTTTTCTTTTTTTTTTCAAGATTTTTTTTTTTTGCTTTTAGGCTTTATTGTCTTGTTCTCTTTATTTCCCTATGGTCCTTTCCCTTTCGTGGCCCTATATATTAGATTAGATATCCCAAGATACAGTATGTTCCACGCTCATAATTAGCCGGGCAGTCAAATAAATTAGAGTCCATTTTCAGAGATGAACCCGAAGCAGTGCCGAGGGTCTTCATCACTGACCCCTGGCCAAAATAATGTGGCATTAACGTATACACTACAACGCTGATATGGATAAAAGGGAACAAAATAATACAGAAGCAGAGATGGAGCTGTTAGAATGCCAAAGATATAAAAAACCAAGAGAAACTGCTACTTTACTCTTCTTGTCAGGCTAAAAACTCTGCACAAACACTGAATAAGTCAGTGTAATTTTTAAAATTTAAACTCATCCTGGATTCCCCACAGCTCAGAAATGTAAGAAGATTAGAAGATTAGCTTTAATGAGCAAAGTGTTCTCGTTTAGTTTCCTCCGGCACAGCAAGACTGAGAATGAAAGTGAAAAGGGAGCTTTGTGGATACCGTTGGCACAGGAACGGTTTTCCGTGAGTGAGTAGCCCAGGCTTGGCATTTCATGCTGTGCTCGCAGCGAGGCCTTCCAGCGCGGCTCAGGACGATCCACTGCCAGCTCATGGAAGCTGTTGGACTGCAGGATCTGGGTGGTGGCATAGGGGCTGGCGTGGTTTCCCCTGCCTGGGCTACTGTAGCCCGCCTTGCCAGCAAAGTCGATGCTGCTGTAGATGGCACCATCCGACAGCATGGTGCCTGTCTTTTCGCCGGCACCAGCAGGCAGCACGTCTGAGAGCGTGAGAGATGGAGAGATTAAAGAAAAAGTGACAAGGATAGGGACAGTAGCAGCGCTTAAGGTCAGTGTGAAGCTTATTAGCACACCCTGCTGCTGCTGTTCCACACTCTCTTCCTGGCTTAAATGAGGTGAGATAAATAAAAGCGATTAGCTAGCAGATTAATTATCAGATGACTTGGGATGCTCGATGGGGTGGTGGTGGGGGGTGGTGGTGTGACGGCTGTGAAAGATGGACACACATGCTGAGCTGACCTTCAGCTCAGACCAGCTTGACCCGCAGAGCTTGCTGAGATTCAAATGCGCCTATTACACACACTTTAGCACATGCCTGAGCAGGTATACGTCAGTGCAAATTGCCTATAGACATTATTCACCCTTTTGATTTCTTTTGCATTTTACCGGTTCACAGTATGACACCATAAACAAGAAACCATTAAGCACTTACTGGTAATTTTATTAGGTAAACATATAAGACAAGTTGTTCTATTATTGTATACAATTACTGACTCTAGCCCATTTAACAATACAGACAGTTTGTCAGCTCACCTCTACCCCATCCATCAGTGGAACATTATTATTTGGGTAATGGACCAGTCTCAGTGCAGCAGAAACACAGAAATGATAATATTTACCCACCAGCCACTATCCCACCTCATAATTTAATACAGAGTAGGACAACTGTGGGGAGATATTTGATTTTGACCCCCCACAGGACATTAATCTCTTTGTCTCTGGTCTCTTGTAAACTGTAGTACATTTTCCTCCAGGATTTCCAATACCCAATTTCATTTATTGTCATTTAAATCTTATATTAGTTTTCCTCGTATGAGTTTCTGCATAGTCGGGTAATATCTCAAAAGCACAGTACTACCACCAACATGCTTCTCAGTAGGGGTTGTGCTCTCAGTGAGATGTGCTGGTTTCTGCTGAGTACTGAAGCTGAAAAGTTAACAGACCAAAGCAAATTGTGGAATATCAACACATGCCTTTGGGCCAATTCGAAACAAGATGGGATATGTTGTTTTTTTGCCACCTCCCATTTTTTTAAACAAATGATCTCCTCATGCCTTCATTCAGCACGAGCCAGATTTATGAAGTTTGATTACTGTTTGTGTCTCCTGAACTTTCTCTCATCAGTGTCATAGACGACTTTACTGTAGCTCCTGTAGAATTGCTGTAAGCCTCTTGGTCGCATTCCTTACATCCATGATTCACTATGCTTTAAGGTATAATCAAGTACTTGAGAAACGTACGTTCTTGCCATCGGCATTGGTGGCCTTTTTAAAGAATGTTGTCTGTCTTTGTCTGTTCCTTAGTTTTTATCGTATAATGTTTCTTTGAACCTGGGGAAGCCCCAAAACACAGCCATGCTGAAAATGGGAACTGGAATAATGGTTTCCTTTAACCGTTTTCCCATCAGTATCTAATGACTTCCATGGTATATGGAAACCATTAAGCCAACTTCCATTAAAAAGGTTTTTTCTTCAGCAGGGAAGGATATTTTCTTTCAAAATCATGTGGAAAAACCTGAGCAAAAGTGGATTCCAACCAATAAATAAGCAGTAGAAAAGAGTTACTTGCTTCAGCTGGTTACTATTGTTAATTATCATATTAAATTACTGTTATTTTTGTTTTTACGTACATATCCTAGGGTAAGTGTTCACGAGAAGCAATAATATGAATTAAAACATGGTTTCATGCTGCAGACTGAAAAACAACCCCAAAGGTGGTGAAATCTATTTATAGGCACTGTAATCCCATGAGTTCATCTTGTACACAACAGTATAGTTTTTTTTTTTGACCTATTGTTATTAGTCACACATGGATGAAATGGATGAGACACATGAAGGACAACTGAACTGAAAGAGAATTTTTGGTAGTGTGTATGATCACTAGTCATTTCCACTACTGAGAGATTTCCTGCTTGCTGAAATATTCATAGTCCTCATACATGAATTCAGAAAAATATAGTGATGGTGTGCTCGGGGCCCTGAACCTATGACCTTCTCTCCCTCTCGTGGGCTTTGTAGTAGTGATCCCTTCTTTCAGGCCCTTTTCTTTGCTGTAATGTAGCGTCTTGAGATCTTACCTCCACGACCAAAGTTAGTGAGGTCTTTGGGAGCGCCCAAACCACTGTTGGCAGGCAGGCTGGTGGACGGCCAGGAGTCAGCTAGCCAAGGGAGGCCAGGGTCACCGGCTTTCAGCAGACCAGGACGACTAGGACGGAGACGAGGAGAGAGAAATTGAGAGACATGCATATATAAGCGAATGCTCTGCATGGTACCCGAAGGGTGAATAACAGACACAAAGAATAACATTCACACACTGTTTTCCAATTTTTTTTCACGGTCTGCATCAGCACCAGATTGCTGCAAGAGCTCGTTTCCCCAAGTACACAGCCCGGAGCATTGAAAATAATAAAGACACAAACAAAAAGACATAAAACAGTGACAAGTCTATAAATCTGCTACTGAGCCTCTGCCCCCCCTTCCGCCCCAGAGAGAGGAGCCGATAGCAAACGCATGGCAGAATATTAAAACCCCCTACAGCAAGTGTTTCCACCTTCATTTGGGGATGGAGAGGTTACCAGTCTCCATGGTAACTAGACTGGCTGATGCTCATTGGTTGGCAACTACCAATTGAGCAAAAAAAGCTGATGTAGAATTTTGATGCATACAATAAAACACGACAGGGAACAGGGCATGTACATTTTTCACTTGTATATTGGAAACGAGGGGACATTTTGAGTATCATTTGTGTACCGAGAGGAGAAGTCAGAGTCATCCAGGCGGGTTGTGCACATGATTTGGTTTACCTTTCTTCTAATGAATGCAGTAGCCCAGGAAAAAGTGCTCCCCTATGAGCCGAGAGAGCCAGCAGCACATGGGGACTTCACCACATCTGAGCTCAGTGGCTCAAAGGTGCAGATTATATGAGTTGTTTCCGGCCAGAATAACACACTCATATGCATCTCATTCTCATTTGCATGCTCCCTCCAACACACACACACATACTCGGGTACACAAAAGCATATTTTCCTGTGTTTGTTTGGCCTCTTGGCTACTTCTGCCTGCTCAGGAATGTTAATCCAGCTGATGAAGATTCTCTCCTCCACAGTGGCCTCTGCTTCAATCTCTCACTGGGTAACTGACCAGCGATATTTAAAAAGTGCTCTATGAACTTACATGTCAGAAGCGGAGATAAGAGTCTAAGGCTGTCTATGTGTGTGTGTAAAAGTAAGAGTGCTTATGAGGGACACTTTCTCTCGGATAATTATCTTTTCACATCCTCTTGAGCTTCTTTCGACAGGAGAATCCATCACCGGCTCTGGAGAGAGCCGTCCATAGCCAGGCCGTGACGATGAATGGAGGAATAAAAAAGCGGCTGTGACACATTAATTGTTTCGGTTAATTCCAGCCAGAGGAGATTTATTAGCCAATCAATCTATACATCAACTTATGCGTTGCTCTGGCGCAGAGACACTGAGTATCGGAACATCCATCAGGTTCCTGTCTGCTAGGCCGTTAACATCGGCACTTTCAGCAAAGAGAGACTCTCCGCTGCTTTAGTGTACCGCTCTGAAAGTGCAGCTGATCTGAAAATGAATGCTGAATCATGAAATTGAGTCATACACCATGATGTTCTTGCCCAAGGTTAAAGCACATCCCAGAGCAGTCAGGCAGTAAAAAACCCAGGCCATATCATAGCTTTTTTTATTCTCATTCTGTTTACTTGGTCAGATGTAAATGTCAATACATGCATCACTCACCTTCCACTTCCCATCAGGCCTCTGTCTCCATGTTGAAACGTCACTGCAGGGCCAGCAGCCAGGAAGAGACGGCAGAATGAGGAGGACGGCAGGGAGGGGAGGGAAGCAAAAGAAAATCCAACTCAAATCACTGCTTTGTTTCAGTACAGCAACATTTAAATTAATGTCTTACAAACTGGATGGCTTACTGCCTACGGTGCCATCAAACCCGTCGGAAGTTAGAAAGGGATGGGACAAATGACCAGTACCTGCACGAGTGAAGGTGAACGACTGGACTGTGAAACAAAAACACACACACACACACACACACACACACACACACAGAACAAAGAGAGAATTAGAATTCTGTACAGATATACAGCAATAAAATGCAGATGAATAAGGACTGAGATGGGTGACACGTGATAGGGCTGATGCTTGAACTGACAATGATATTCATGTATTTCACACTTGATTTGAGTGGAACTCGGAGGTGGGGCATGAGCATGAGTATGTGAGCATGTGAGCAAGACACACACTGACTAGCCTGCTCGCAGTGAAAGGATGTTCTGAATGAATTTGTCTCCACGTGAGCTGAGGATCAAAGCCCAGGTGATGGATACAACAAATGGCTATTGAATTAGACAATAACCGTCGCATGCACCTAAGTCATCGGACCATGATGATGGCAATACGTATTATAATGAGTGTAATCCACAGCTACATGCAATAATTACCCCCTGGGGGAATACCAAATTACATTTCAGAGGCTGGAGACTGTACCTAGAGCTAATGTAGCAACAATATGGGTCACAGTCTTCTAATATATGTGGCGCGCTGGCGTATCATTTTCAAATGAGAGTGCCGGTTTTGATGGGATTGTGTTCAAGGTTGATGCACAGAGGTAATAGTGTAAAGCACTGAAGTAGGGGCACGTGTGTTAGAGCTGGCTGCTGTTGTTAACGCCAACTGATACAAGTGTGCACACTCACACACACTAATACAACAGCTTTAAACAAAATACTAGGTGTGGTTTAGCTAATAGAGTAGATTTTGTTCTGTATGATCATCACTATGCAATCCAGCTTACTGTGCATTTCTTTCCTTTCAGCCATAAAATGAGAGATGAAGTCTAAAAATAGCTGTACTTTTTGTGCTCAAATTAATTACGTGCCAACACAAAGTATTTAAGTTTTTTGCTAGCGCTGCCATACCATATCAGTGACACGTCTCTAGAGATCTGTGTATGTGTTGGGCATGACGCATGGCTTCTCACCTGCGTAGTTGCTCAGGCCTTTCCTCTTCTTCCTCCTCCAGTAGAGCCAAGCGCTGAAACCCATGAGCACAATCCAGCATGCGCCCCCCAGTCCTGCGATGAAGGCCGGCTGCTTCAAGACATCTGTGATGCTGCCGCTGCCCTCATCCCCAGTCATCACATCCTGCAACTCAGCACCTGGGATCATAAACAGGTGAAAGCCAAATCAAGTCAATATTTAACCGTGTTTTCATGCAAGCTTCATTATTTAAAAAAATTCTTTTTTTTTCTGAAGATTCCCTCCACAGCGGGCTCCCTATCAAATCAAATCAAGTCACATCCCAGCAGCAGATAAGGAACACCAATTAAAAGCGCAAGCGAAAATCAATTTTTTGCTAATAGGATTATTGTACGACTGATTAACAACGTAACAAGCAAATGGAGCACGGAGATATTGTAGCACAATACACAATGTGAAAGAGAAGCCGAGCTGCGTTATTGAAGTGCAGGACAGCGAGCTACTCTTCAGTTTGAGCTGAAGGACTGAAGATTGACACAGAGGCTCCATCAGAGTTTGATTTCCTGGTGCAACTACAGCTCTGTGAAATGAGATTCAAAGGCTCCCAACGTGAGCAACACCCCAAAAACACGATCATTAAGGCCTCACAGCACAGCCTTCTCACTTGGCTGCAGGCGAGAGTTTCTGGTCCTGGCAGTCAAAAGCCGTGAAAAAAAAGGAGAGCGCGGCGCGTCAATAGTATTGATTCTGGCTGTATTTATCTGGCCTCATACATCAGCGAGCTTGATAAAATGTGATAAGGTGATAAGCCGCAGCAATAAGACAGTCCGCTATGTTAGCAATGGCTGCGTTTATTGGAGAGCATTATTGATACAGCCGACAGTGTTCTGCCGAACGACACTGGACAGTGTATTAAATGAAAATCTTATCGATTTTTATATCACTGCTTGTTTAAAAAAAAAAAGAGAGAGAGAGAGAGAGAGCGAGAGCTCAGCTTTGTAAAGTAAACTCACAGGGTGGTACATAATCTCCAGTGGTATTATTTTTCCCTCCTTTTCTCTAAAGCGTGACAAATTTAGAAATCATTATCTGATCCTCCATCTAGTAATGATTGTGTGTTCAGTCCAGCAATAAACCTTTGAAACAGAGAGATTCATGTTCATTCTGTCATGACTTACAAACAACTGGCCAATTGTACACTTTCTGTCTTTCTTTCTTTCTTTTTCTTTCTTTCTGTCTTTCTTTCTTTCTTTCTTTCTTTCATCTGCATGTCATTTTATTCATTCTAGATTTAGGTTTTACAAAACATTTATATCAGTTATTCTTTCTCCGTTGTTATTTTATGCCCCTCATCCAGAACTGACCATGATTCACTATAAATCAATTAAAATGCAAAGTTCTTGTTTTTTTCTGAAATCTTCCATCACAGAACCATGACATTTGTCTGCCTCTATACATCATCTGAATTGTGCTGACTCCATCACCATGCACTGGGAGGTGGGGAATTACACCACGCACTGGGAGGTGGGGGAAAAAAAACAGAATAATACCGTGTCATATTTCACCTTCCCCTGGCATTGAGCAAACCCACCAAGTCTGTTTTGCTCACATTAAAGAAAACAAATGTGTTATGATCTGTCTTGAAGAAATCTCTTCATGTTGATAGAAACGACATCGCAGTCACACGTTCTCACCAATCACAATAGTCTGTGGTTCGCTTTTCACCCCGATGCCTGCGCTGGTGCCCGCTGCCACCTCCACTCTATACTGTACGCCAGCCTGCAGACCCCCAACCACCACCGAGCGAATGGCAGCATCCACAGTCTTATTCACGTGGAAGCGGCTTTCGTTTCCTAAACACCATATCTGAAGGAAAACAGGAGGGAAAAGAAATGAGCGAAAGAGTGTAAGGACACATAAACAGAGTGCATGCACCCTGAAAGAGGTCGAGATAAAGTAACCACTATAAAGGAAATTATTTAAATAATTTAAAGATTTCTCCTAAATTATTAGAAGAGTATAACAGCACTGTTTTTTGGACACACAAGTTGTTTGGACATGACCAGAACATTGGTGGTAAATAAATGTTTACATTACATTAACACAAACGTAGACATTACATTATTAAACTCACAACTCAAAATAGTTTATTATAGGCGTAATAAAAACAGCCTGTAACACCATAATAAAAGGTTTTATGACCTCAATTAAGTAGCTCATGGCTTCATTAAGCTGGGTACATGAGTAACGGTGGGTGTGCATCATCTAAAACATTAAAACGCAGTATAATAGAATGTGCTGGATCAAGTGCTAGTTTATAAGCTTCCAAATAATGTTGGCAGAAGCCATGAAGTGAAATTTAAGCAAATTTACAGTAATTATTGTCAGAACTATAAATCTAACCGAGCAGCAATATATTAGAAACATGGCACAGACTCCTAATACATACCGCATATGTGTTTGTATTAGTAAATTAAATTAGTTTTTAATTCTCTCTTGTATCATATTACTTATAAGAGCAAAGGGAAAAAAGCTCCATCAGTCCATATTCATTTATTCATTCATTCATTTTCTACCGCTTATCCGAACTACCTCGGGTCACGGGGAGCCTGTGCCTATCTCAGGTGTCATTGTACATCAATGTACAATGTACAGCAGGATACACACTGGACGGAGTGCCAACCCATCGCAGGGCACACACACACACTCTCATTCACTCACGCACTCACACACTACGGACAATTTTTCCAGAGATGCCAGTCAACCTACCATGCATGTCTTTGGACCGGGGGAGGAAACCGGAGTACCCGGAGGAAACCCCCGAGGCACGGGGAGAACATGCAAACTCCACACACACAAGGCAGAGGCAGGAATCAAACCCCCAACCCTGGAGGTGTGAGGCGAACATGCTAACCACTAAGCCACCGTGCCATCAGTCCATATTTTCTGTCTTTTTTTCACACTTAACGCAAGTTCTTGTGTTTTTAGGAGTGGTTTTAGAAGTTACAGTAAAACCATGTCTAAGATGCTTCTAGGCTAGAACATTCTAGCGATCCCAGAGTCCTGAGAAATACCCAGGTGATTTGCATAATCTGAACAGGAAGCCCAGAGAACTGACTGAAGCTTCTGCTTAATCCAACTTTGAATACAATTAACTTTTTCTGCTAAAAGATTAAAAACAACTTAAGCTGCTGACAGTGAACACCGCAATGTGTGTGATTAACATAACTTTGAGAGTTTTTTTAAAAGAACGTTACCTTGTATTCCTGGATGATGCCGTTCTGGTGTTCGGTGGGTGGCGGATCCCAAGAAATGCTGATAGACGTGCTGTTCTCACTGCCTACCATCATCACCGTCACCTGCTGTGGAGGAGCACTGGGGGCTGCCCAGTATAATACTTATCACTTATCAACATCCTTATTACAGCAAACACACACACAGGCATACAAAAAAAACACACACACACCCTCCACCCACAAGCCTCCAGGAATCTAAATGGATTTTTAATGGCTTTCTTAAATGACCCAGACATCTGAGCAATCTATTGCCCTTTGACTATAATAAACATTATTAAAGAAAACAGCTACTGTGCCACATCGAGACATTTAGCTTACCGTGAGCTACATATATTCATACATCATGCACAAAGCTTTCAAATGTCACACAATTCCTACACGGATGTACTGTATATAATTTAGCACATTTACTTGACATACTGTTTCAAGCTTCTTTTGCCATGCATGGCAATGTGGCGTTTAAAAAACCAGCAAGAGATGAGGTGTGACCGGCTCTGAGTCCTAATCCTGACTTTGTTAGTCCTGCACTGCTGCCATTGCTATCACAGACTACACTTCACAGAGCACACACTCTGCATCAGCCAAACCGGATATAGCTGAGAGTTAACGCACTCGCGGCAATTACCTCCCCTACAGCATCATTTCCTCCCCCCTGTGTCCTCCTCTACATATTTCCCTCTTTCCCCCAGGCTTCTCTGCTTTTCTTTTCCAACTGACAGTTTTTCCTCTCCACTCTTTCCTGGAGTGCATCCTGATATTACACTTACTTCGTGTTAAATATCTCACACAGTTAATACTCTCTCTAAGCTCTATCTTTGTGATAAGACACCGCAGATTTTTCTTTTTTTCTGGATCAGTAAGTTGCTGGGAACAACCTCAAATCCAAAGAAATCTAATATTTGTGGAACTCTGAATAATACAACCACTGGCCACATTAATAGGAATAACTGTATACCTGGTCATTCATTCAATTATCCAAGCAATCATATGGCAGCAGCACAATGTATGACGTTATTCTGCTACAAGTCATTTTCACATCATAGCGCGGGAGGAAAATGGGATCTCAGTGACTTTAACATGGCATTGGATATTGGTGCCAGGTGGAAACTGCTGTTCTTTTGTGATTTTCATGCAAAAGAGTCTCTAGAGTTTAAACAGAATGGTGCAAAAAACAAAATACATGCCGTATTTCTGTGATGAAAAGAATGGCTAAGGAGAATGGTTAGACTAGTTTGATCTAACAGAAAGGCTACAGTAGCCTGAATAATCATGCTTTACAACTGGGGTGTGCAGAAAATCATCTGTGAATGTGTAAAACATGGAATGTTGTGGTGTCTGGCCTTCAACAGAAGACCGTATTGAACTTTTTCCAATTTTTTACCAATGCTCTTGACCTGTATCTACAAGACCTTTAAAAGACCTACCTCTTTCCCAAACACTTAAACTAGCACTTAGATTAGTTTTAGATTTAGTTTTAGATTCATGGTATTCTTAGTCCATGACCTACTGAACCAGTATCGATGTATTCATTGATAGAGGCTTCAACGGCACTCTGGATGAGGAATTCTGCCAAATTCTGTAAATATAAATGCAAATGTAACTGACTGAATAAGCAGCTGTACAGGTCTATCAACTAGGGTGGCTGGGGAATATACATAATACAATACCACCAAAAACATAGAAACAAATAGATATAAATTCTACAAAATAAATACATTTTCGTTCTTCAGGAATAATGGCTTTTTCACACAAAACACCACTAATCAACTCCCTCTTATTTCTCATTTCTGTAGCTGTGATAAATTTGGTTTGTCTAATACTTAATTAGTTTTCTAAGCCCTCTTATTGATTCAATTAACTAAATGATGTTCTATGCAATGACACATAACCTGACTCACATTTCACAACTGAGCTGTTTATTATTTTACGGATAAAATCATTCAGACCATGGTATTTAATACATTGTTGGATACAAAAGCCTATTTATATTAAATTGAGGTGACATTAATCGTGTAAAAAAAGGGAAAAGGACTTTTACTTTAAGTCAGGAAAACACTCTTTTGTTCAGAAGTTTGCAAGAATTTTTAAGGCAATGGTTATGCAAGTTTTTGCACTTGTGTTTTATTGTATTTCCAACCTGAAACCCTCTTTCTGCCACCCTGCCAATGTAGGCGTAAATGAATTCATTTTTGAAAGCAAAAATGTCCATCAAGTGCATAATTAGCAAAGATAACCACTAACCATAACACTTTTTATGGATGGTCAAACATAGTCTCGCTATAAAATAAAAAAAGAAAACTGTCTGTACACCATTAACAACATGTCGGGGGAACGTCACCCAGCCATTATCTAATGCTAAACGCGATGGTATGTTTGATAGAACATCTATACACTCTCTGTACAACTTGTCTCATTTTTGTTCTTGATGTTTAGATGCTCTATAGACCATCACATATCCATAGTCCTATTACAATTCCAACTCCAGTTTGTGTGGATTAGTGCAAGAGATTTATATTATGTTGAAGCGTCAGTTACCATCAGACGGCCTGTTGTTCTGACTCAGTAGACGGTACTGTTTATAGAGTCTATAGTGTTTCTATTTAAATTGCATTAAATAGTTCTGTAATATATTCATTTTAACTCTACCTATTTTCATGTTTATCAGCAGTGTGTTTAAGTGTTTAATCGTGTTATGAGGGATGAAAAGGAGGTCAGGGAAGCTGTCCTGCCTGACACTCAGTAAAGAATGGCTTCTGATCAATAGGAAAGCTTAACTTCTCTGTGTAATGCTGTACTCATATTAAAAGGCAGGCAGTCATGGTGAATGCTAAAGCACCATGTTATGCATATCTGAGCTTGATTAAAGCACTCTATTCCATTGTACAGTAATGTATGAGATGCTAATAAGCCCATGGATTCTGTGATTTATCCCTGGCAGTAATGTGACCTAGTGTGTTGTGGGAGGGGGGCTTGTGCCAAGCGACACCATGGCAACCATACAACACACTGCTCTCTATTTCCATGCCAGAGAGTGAGTGAGATGGTGTATGAGAGATTCTGAGAGATTGTTGTATCAGGCACCAAGATATTAGCAGCAGATCCTTTAAGTCCTGTAAGTTGCGAGAAAGGGGCTCCATGGATCAGGCTTGTTTGTCTAGCACATCGCACAGATGCTCAATCGAGGAATTTGGCAGAAACATCAATACCTTGTACTCTTTGTCATGTTCCACAAACCACAAGACATTTTTTTGCAGTGTAGCAGGGCAAATTCCTGCTGAAAGCGGACACTGCTATTGTTGAATGCTGCTGCCATGAAAAGGTGTACTTACATAGTCCACACGAATGCCAGGACCCAAAGGTTTCCCAGCAGAACATTGCCCAGAACATTAAACTGCCTCTGCCAGCTCATATTCATCCCATAGTGCATCCTGGTGATATCTCCCCAGGTAGGCAAAACACATGCACCCAGACATCCCAATAATGTAAAAGAAAAAAGCTTCTTCAGACCATGCCACCCTCTTGCATTGCTCCATTATTCAGTTGTGATGCTCACATGGCCATGGTAGGAACCTTCAGTGGTTACAGGGGTAATCATGGCCAGTCTGACTGGTCTGCAGCTACACAACCCCACTGACAGGAAGCTGCGATATATCGTGTGTTCTGACAGGTTTCTATCATAGCCAGCAATATAATTTTCAGCTATTTGTGCTACAGCAGCTCTTCTGTGTGATTGGACCAGACAGGCTTTCCACACACATCAGTGAGCCCTGGGTAACCATGACCCTGTCTCTAGTTGAGCGATCGTTCTTCCTTAGATGAATTTGGTAGGTTCCAACCACTGCACACTTGGAACACCCCACAAGTCCTACTGTTTTGGAGCGGTTCTGAACCAGTTGTCTAGCCCTTTTTTTACACTTGCCTATTTTTCTTGCTTCCATCACATCGACTTCATGAACTGACTGTTCCCTTGCTGCCTAATATATTCTGCCCTATTACAGGTGCCACTGTAATGATATAATCAATGTTATTCACTTCACCTGCCAGTGATATTAATGCTGTGTGTGCGTGTGTGTGTGTGTGTGTGTGTGTGTGTGAGAGAGAGAGAGAGAGAGAGAGAGAGAGAGAGAGAGAGAGAGAGAGAGAGAGATTATGAGGGAGAGAACGAGAAATGTTGACAGCAAGTGACAAAAATGGAGAAAGTGAAAAAGTGAAGGTTCAGTGAAGAAGAGAGGTTGAAAGACAGGGGAGGAAGAGTGACAAAGATAAAAGAGATAAGACTAGACAGAGAGATATAAGATATGCAAGAAAGAGTATATAGA
This sequence comes from Tachysurus vachellii, assembly GCF_030014155.1. Taxonomy (NCBI): domain Eukaryota; kingdom Metazoa; phylum Chordata; class Actinopteri; order Siluriformes; family Bagridae; genus Tachysurus; species Tachysurus vachellii. The sequence goes on from NC_083479.1 coordinate 13,645,872, forward strand.
GTATGCAAGAAAGGGGAGGGGACAGAAGTGAGAAAGTGAGAGACAGAAGGGAGAGAGAGAGAGAGAGAGAGAGAGAGAGAGAGAGAGAGAGAGAGAGAGAGAGAGAGAGAGAGAGCAATTACACTACAAACCCTCAGGTGCATTCTGGGTATTAGCTGGTGTTTAACCTTACAACAACACTGCGGCTATCAATAGAGTGAAACACACATTATCATGTGCCCTTTTTTGATGACCATATAACTGAATTTGACTGGAAAATCCAATTTCTCTGTCATGGATGTCAATGTAAAAGAAGTGTTTATAGAATGTCATCATTTGGCTTATGAGCAGCTTGAGTTTTTCTTTTTTTTTACAGAGGGCAATGGAGAAAGTCACACTTGCACAACTCATTAAAGCAAAGCCACCGTGGCACTAATTGTGCTAATGGATGGGAGCTCAACATGAACTGTGTGATCTCCAATAAATATCTCTATCACTGAGTATGTGTGTGTGTGTGTGTGTGTGTGTGTGTGTGTGTGTGTGTGTGTGTGTGTGTGTGTGTTAAGTGACAAAAAGGCAACCAGAGTGAATTGAAGGAGAGAGACAGTGAGAGAGTGAGCAAATGAAAAACAGGGAGGGAGAAAAACAGGAGGAAAGAGACAGACAGAGGAAAAAAGAATGAGGAAAATGGAGGATATTAGGATGCAGACTGAACCGGCTGATGGTGCTTGACAATGATATGGCAGGCAGGGTGACTGCAGGGGTTTGAATCTCAGACGGAGTGTGTCAAAGCAAAGAGAAATGCTGTGTGTCCCAGAGTGTGTATCAGCAGAGTCAAAGCCTCCTACGATGGCACATGGATGACACACACACACTTTTCAGTTGGTGACACTGCAATGCAGGCAAACTGCTTAAATTGTGTTTGGCCTTATGTTTAGGGACTCAGAGATGCAATCAAAGCCAGTGAAAAATGAAAGAATAAACACAAGCAATCATTCAATAACTGTGACCAAATACAGAATCCCACATATACAGTGTACTTGGTGTCAGCCACACGGTGAACCATGTAAAGCAAATGGATGTACTGATTACAAGTACAGTATATATAGTTTTGTGATAATTACTGTAGGTGCCATTATCTTCATCTTGGTAACCCTGTCCAGATCAACTCAAAATTCTAATGAGAACATCTGCTGGCTGTAATTATAATTCCATATCAATTTCAAAAACATTCAACTGCTTGTTCTTGAGATATCATTCAAACAAAAGAAGACAAATTGCTATAACACTTTGGTATGTGCTCTTATTGGACAATAATCATCTCTGGGGTGGCAATAGTAAGTCTCAGTTTAATTTTCATTCCATCTGAGTCTGATTCAGTCTGGGAGTCAATAAGGAACATTTTTGCAACTCAAATTTCAACTCAAATGTGTCTTGCACTAAGGAGAGGCTTCTACCTGGTCACCATAAAGCTCAGCTCGCTGGAGCAGTGCGGTGATGGTTGATATTCTACAAATTTCTCCCATATCCACACATGATCTCTGGACCAAATCCAGAGTGACCAACAGGTTCTTGGTCACATCTCTTACCTTAGTCCTTCTCCTCTGATTGCTCAGTTTGGTCATTCATCATGTCTAGTGCCCTGTTTGTTCCAAACGTCTTCCATTTAATAATTATGGACACCACTGTGCACTTGGGAACCTTTACTACAGCAAAATGTTTTTTTCCCCCAAGATCTATGCCTCAGCATGATCCTGTCTCAGTGATCTGTAGGCAGTTTGTGTGACCTCATGGCTTGGGCTTTTCTATGATATGCGTTTTCAGATGTTAGATCTTATATACACAGGTGTGTGCCTTTCCAAATCACGTCCAATCAATAGAATTTGCCAGATATGACCTTCAATCAAAGTGTAGAAACTTCTCAAAGATAATACGGAGAAATAGGATGTACTTGAGCTAAATTTCATGTGTCATAATAAAGTAGATATGAATACCAATGTCAATGTGACCAATGTCAATTTTTTTTTTTTTACTTTTAATACATTTGCGAAGCTACCACAAATCTGTTTTTTGTTTTATGCATCGTTTAAAGGATTTTACCATAATCCTGCAACATAAAATGAAGGGGTAGGAATACATATTGTATGCAGTGTAACTAAATTTAAAAAATACTTAATACCTGCAGAGTCCATGAAGGCATTGTTTAAAAAGAAATGTTTGATATAAACACTTAATGACTGCCTCATCATCTGCCCTAAGGCTTTCATTATAAGTCTGGAGTTTTCTTTTTTCAATAGAGAGATATACAGTACTGTCTCTGGTTTACAATCACACATTCATACATATGTGCTAAATAGAGATTAGGTGCAAAAACACTTAAATATTCACACGGTTTCAAATGTGTACACTGTGTAATGGTATTCACTAATTTGTGAAGCATGTTTACCTTCTTCCAAAGTGCGTGCAGTGATGGATTCGCTATCGGCTCCCTGGAACTCGTTGAAAAAAGGGCGAACCTTTATCTCATAGACCACACCCTTTTTGAGTTCATGTAAAGTGATGTCACGCTCTGATGAAGACTTTAGGTCCTGGATCTGCCAGGCTCCTGGAGAGGGTAGGCCTGAGGTTTGTCTGTACAGAACACGGTATCCTTGGATGAACTGAGAAGGTTTCTCAACCTAGAGAAGAACCCAAGAAATGAGAAAAAAAACAAATATGAGTAGCATTTTAACTAGAGCAGAGCTGTCCGGCAGAATTAGCAACCTTTACACTCACGCTGATTGTATTCAGATAACGAGATAGAGGGAGCTGTAAAGGCAATCATGACAAATGAACTGTAGTAGCTCTGTCAAACCTCCACAAAGCAAGTGCATTAAACACAATGAGATGGTCCCATCGCAAAACCCCACGTGACTATGGAAAGGTGCAGTGGATTTCATTCTGTTAAGGGAGCGAACATAACTCACCATAATGGCTTGTTAACAGGGGTAGAAGCAAGTGCAAGCTTTTACAGCTAAAATAAAGTAGCTGTTTACCGTCAGCTCAGGCCCAAATAAATCAGCATGGTATGTTCATCCCCCACATGTAACTATGTGTGTGTGTGCGCATGTGTGTGGGTGTGTGTGTGAGCATTTCATTACTGAAATGTGTACGAGATCTAAAAGCCTCACTTAGTGCAGATACCCATCCTAATAAAGAACAACACGCATTGATCTGTCCGTTAGGAGGAGGGCAGTAAAGAAAGGTTTGCCTCAAAGCTCAAAGGGAGGTATGTAAGAGTAGAAGGAACAAGATCAGGAGAAGCAATAAAAGAGTATATAGTGTCATTCTAGGGGTGCGTTATGTAAGAACAAATGAGTAATATGCCATTAGCAAGGCTGAAACTTTTCACGCGTCGCCTTTCAGCTGCCTCGATCATTAGCTGCTTAATGTACTGTTGATGGATTTTGATGGTTTGCAAACATTCTAAGTGACAAATGCTTCTAAAAAATGTTTTAGTCATTCGTGGCACAATAAAAGCTCATGAAAGTTGAAATGCACTGCAGTTTTTGTCATCAGCAAATCAAGCGTGGGAGAAAAAATGCATCATGACATTGTTTTAAATGAGTATCAGGGGATGGGAAAAACAATCAATTGTTTGATACATCATTTTCAGAAATGAATAACATTTTTTAAACAGTCAAGGAGGCATACTGGAAAGCGAATCATAATGTGGGCTACAGAACGCAAAAATCAAGATGCACCAGGATGCAGAAAGGAGTGTTCTTGGAGCGTTTCTTGGAAATCTAATCGATTCGTAGGATTTCCACCCACTAAACAATAACAACTTACTTATATAGCTAGAGAAAGAACTGCTCATTTTTAGGTTTTTAGTTGTGTAAATTTTAGCAGCAGGTTCCAATAACAGCGCTCATCAGTCACCCGACAGACAAACAAGCAAAACTCTGTACAATCAAGTAACAGTATTAAATTGCCATTTAGCCAATATAGCAGAGTAGCATATGGTGTGTGTGTGTGTGTGTGTGTGTGTGTGTGTGTGTGTGTGTCAGCATGGTTTAATATCTTAGTAAGGACCAAATGTCCTCAGAATGACAGAAGCATTATGGTCCTCTCAGGGATAGTATGTGTGTGTGTGTGTGTGTGTGTGTGTGTGTGTGTGTGTGTGTGTGTGTTTGTGTATCTGTCCATGTGTGACAAAGCAGTTCGAACGCTTTGCCAAGCAAAAGCAGAGTGAGCAGCAGATAAAAAGCTGACCGCATGCAGCTTCCAGAAAGCAGGAGTTCAGCTTGCAGAGCTAACAGTGATCTATTTGTTATACAGAAAACCATTTGTCCAAATTCAAACATCACCCTAAATTGTCTTGGATTAGTAAAACACCAGCTGTCCCTTTGCTCTCTGTGCACCTGCTTTTTATTTTATTTTCTCAAATCGCCAACTAAGCAAAAACCTAGAAAAGTGTGTTAAAAAACCTATTGTGCAAGTCATATGTTTTGGCTTACTGAAAAACAACCAATAAACAGCATACAATTAAAACATTTCATAAACTATTCATTTGATAAATCTCCCTCTGAAATCAGACATCTGAAGTCAGACAACACACTCAGACCAAAGTGTGACCTGCCCTCTTCCACATACATGAGATCTCACTAACCCAAAACTTTCTAGTGTTGCTGTGACTGACAAGGGATGAGACAGTATTTTCACCCTTTCCATTTTGCTCTCTTGCCTCTTGGAGACTTTGAAACAAAACACAGTTACTAGAACTTTTTAACTTTTCTGAAGGTTTGATCAGGCTAATGTACTACATTTAGATTACTAATGTAGGCTAAGGCAGTAAATAATGGTAATTAATCAGAATATATAGAATAACTGGGTCATCATATAAATCTACATACACTATATGGCCAAGGGTATATGGTCACCCAACCAACCAACCCATCTATACGTGCTTGCTGAACTGTGTAGACTACAGGAGATGTCCACTCCAAAGTAGACAGGTCCAGGACTTGGTTTGGGTTTCTTAGTTCCAGTGAAGGGAAACTTTAATTCTACAACATACAAAGACATTCTAAACAAATTTGGGCTTTCAGCTTTGAGACCAACAAGTATGGGCTTGATGGTCAGAAAATTTGGCTATCTAGTGTATATCTTTGATATCACTACATAATATTCATAGCTACAGATAAGCATGCCTACCCAGTATATATGGTGTGTACTGTATATAGTGAATGTGTATTTGGTGTGTATATAGCTCAAATCTACATATATATTCCTAGCACATGGACATAATATTTGTGATGATGCTTCCAGCTGAAACATGGCAGTGAGCAATGCAATAGTAAAATAAAAAAAGGTGGAGTTTAGCTTCCAATATGATGTAGAAGGCAGTTCATGTCTCAGTGTAATGTATCGTTCCACCCTTAAAGAATTTGTCCTTCAGGATAATAGTCCACATTACATCCCAGTACAGATGATTCACCGTGACATACTTTTAAGAATAATAAAATGCAGTTTGTTAGAATTAGGCTTACGGTAAAGGATAAGGTAAACTCACCGCCCATGTCACCCTCACAGAGGTGGAGCTCAGCACTATGGGGTTGTGCATGGTTACAATGACGTCACCCAGCTCCTTCTGCACTTGACGGTGATCGACACCCTGCACAGCTGGACTGATATCTGACACACACACACACACACACACATACACACACAATATATATATATATGGGCACCATTCAGTATTCAGTAGGAACACAGTATATACAGCAAACTGACTAGTGAAGTAAATATTATAGTGTAATTGTGGGACAGCAAATCTATTAGAAAACCAAATAAAATACACTATAACAGTATAACCTATGTTAGTTAAGGTCATGGAATTAAAGCGTATGTATATCCCCATGCCAGATGGGTAGAGTGTATGTTACCCTGGGTGCGGACAGGCTCGGACATGGCACTCGGGTCTCCCACCCCCTGTGCATTCATCGCTCTGATGATGAAGACATAGACGGTGTTTGGTCGGAGCTCTCTGACAGTGTACTGCGTGTCCTTCACGTGATCGGCTACAGTCTGCCAGCTGTTACTCACCAGCTGGCTGCAAACAGAGACGAGACGCAATAAACTCACTGCTCGGAAAAAACAGCACACACACGTCTCACATGGCTGCCCGAGGCAGATGCGCTGGGGTTTATGCTGATATTATTGTGGGCAGTATGCCTATTTCTACCAGCTTGCTATAGATGGGTTTAAGCTAGTGATGCAGCAGATCAACTGTAGAGAATTCATTTTTTCAACATATTAGTTGTAGTGAAAATAAGATTCTTTGAACTAATATTAGCTCAAGCAATCAGTCAAGGCCGCTTTAGCTAGCAACAGGCTGCGTTCATAATGACATTTTGTTATTGATCAAAAACATATGGTGATGCATACAAATGTCAATCTTTGTGATCTGTTAAAGTTGTTAACATAACATAATATAATATAATATAATATAATATAATATAATATAATATAATATAATATAATATAATATAATATAATATAATAAATAAACCATGAAGCAGGCAGTGGATGACATTCCAAAGTGGGGATTAAATCATTCATATTTAATGTTAATTATGATTGAGATGAGATGAGATGAGATGAGATGAGTCAATTCACCTCACCAGACACCAAGCTCATCCGAGCTGAAGTTGGGCTATACATTGAGCTTCTCCTGAAAGGTTCATTTAATCACCAGTTTCTTCTCACCTCTCCAAAATACACTACTAGGTGTACAGAGTTCTCTAAATTACCCATAGATGTGAGTGTGTCTCTGTATGATACCCTGGTCCAATTCAGGATGTCTACTCAACTCACACCCAATCTTCATTCGATAAAATTTGGATCCACTGTCAAGTCAAGTCAAGTCAAATCAAGTCAAATCAAGTCACTGTGACCCTGACCAGAATAAAAAAACATTACTGAAGGAGACTCGAGAGTGTGAATGTTAAACACACCTTAAACAAAAAAGCAACATATATTAATTTTTATCTGTAAAAGCATTTAGATCTGCTCCAGAACAACAAGAAACAAGTAATTGAAGGTCACCTAAATTATTCCCTGTACATATATAATACTAATATATAATATATATAATACTGTACATGCCTATACAATTGACATGTCTTCAAGAACATTAAGTCAACCCTGGTAACACCTCCAGGGTTGGGGGTTCGATTCCCGCCTCCACCTTGTGTGTGTGGAGTTTGCATGTTCTCCCCGTGCCTCGGGGGTTTCCTCCGGGTACTCTGGTTTCCTCCCCCAGTCCAAAAACATGCATGGTAGGTTGATTGGCATCTCTGGAAAATTGTCCGTAGTGTGTGAGTGCGTGAGTGAATGAGAGTGTGTGTGTGCCCTGCGATGGGTTGGCACTCCGTCCAGGGTGTATCCTGCCTTGATGCCCGATGACACCTGAGATAGGCACAGGCTCCCCGTGACCCGAGGTAGTTCAGATAAGTGGTAGAAAATGAGTGAGAGTGAGTGAGAATTACTTTATTGTTCCACATAAAATTAATCACAAGAAGCTAAAATGGCCTGGAAGCTGGATGGGAAATGAATCTAGCTCCAAGTTAAACTCAAACTCTCATGTATAAGTTTGTTCTCTCCTTAGTCTTTGTTGTAAACTGAGAGCAGCTCACTGATGGCATTTGAAGCAAGTATATGAAGATTTGTGCATGTTTATTCATTCACCTATTTTCAGTAACTGCTTTACACTGGTCAAGGTCGATGCAGCACCAGTCCTTTGGTATTGCCAAACCACCTATGGTTGAATTATAGTTTAAGTCAAAAACAGTAAAATTTGTATTTTCTGCTACACTGTTCCATAAATCCAAAAATACTCTATTTACTGCTCCAACAAAAGAGTTTCTTACTAGTAAGCAGTATCACCTTCCATTCCCCAAAATTGAGCCCTTTTCATGACCTAGAGACACTTACAATTAAGCTTCACTCCACCGCACAAGCCTCAGGCAGTTGAGTATTGACTAAACACAACGAGCCAAATCACACACTGGGCACCGATGCTCAAGCATGGCACAGCACCAGCGCTTTCCTCACAGATAAGCTACTAAATCCATCACCACTGGCGCTCGCTGAGGGCAACCCCAGTGCCCGGTTAACCGACCACATCTGTGCCGTGAGCGTGAAGGGCACAGGGTACAGAGTACCAGGACCTGATTCAGCCAGTGCACACATACCCAAAGGCCTCTATGACATAGGCAGTCACAAGGGAGGCGTCCTCTGGTCCAGGACGCCATGACAGAGACACGCTGCTCTTGGTGACATCAGTCACCTGCGGCTTAGAAGGTGGCCCCGGGAGAGCTGTGGCGTTGTGCGATACAGAGTCTGTGAGCTCAGCAGACTCTGACAGGAAAAGAAGAAGAGAAGAATTAGCGGCGAAGAAGAGACGATGATGGAATATTCTAGAAAAAGGCTTCTGCTGAATTGAGATAAGAACCTCTGACGTCTAAGAAGGCGCTCCATGACGTCTCTCCACTTGAGCTGGTGGCCAAGCAGGTGTACAGACCTGAGTCTGAGAGCTGAAGAAGAACATCAGTGAAGTTCACATGATGAAGTACATACACAAAATTCATAAACAGTGCAGGATATAGACTATCAATTTTTATACAATCAGCTCTTGATTTCAGAAGATTTCATCCTTAAACTGATAAAATGATGTATGAAATAAAAATAATCTCTGGCACCTTAATGTTGCCATTAACATTGGATTGATTAATTCTATCAATCCTTATATGTATTTCCGTCCATTATCCTTACACACCAGATCCAATTGTATAAACAGTACATCATGTAAAACTACAATCAACACAAAAGAATTTACACACCAATACGTGCACACTAATTCTGAGAAAATGAACGTTTGTATTTGGTGTAGTAAAATTTAGTACAATATGTAGAGCACAAATGTCAAAGAAACACACCAACAAGATCATGGACTTTTTAGGCTAGGTTAAAACTAGTCATGAATGTCTAGCGTCAACAAAAAGAAATACATTTTAGTTTCTGATTTTTTTTTTCTTATTATTTCATTAATTATATTCTGCCTGAATGGTTTGCATTTTAATTTTTGTAATCACCATCCAAGATGTATTTTGGCTCTGCTTCAATTCTACTTAAAGAGAACGATGCAGCATTGCTTCAGTCCCTTAGTCTTTAGTCTGGCCCAGCGTTCTCTACCACTTCATCTGTACACTCAGCGCAAACAGATCAGCTTTTGAGGGCTTGAAGAAATCTTTATTTTTATTTTAAACAGCCATATTTCATTCCAGCACTTTTAATTATCATAATCAACTGCTGTATGTTCCCGACTGCACGGATATTACTGTGAAAAAATGCATTAACCTCTGATTGCTTCCATGAAAGAGCATTTGTGACACCATGTGACACCATGTGACTCGCTAAAGTGCTGACATTAATTTTGTTAATAAATTTCATTTAGAACTCTGTACCAGTATGGTTACATCCAATACAGCGACACTGATGCAGCGACACAATATTTCAATTAGTGCTCATTTCCTTAACAATAGCACATAGTACGAGCTTTTTGTTGTCCTTCTGTCTTTTTTATTCTTTTATCTCTTTTTTCTATATGTCTCTCTTTCCCTTATCCACTCTCCTCAGAGTGCCACAAGCTAGCGTCTTTCTTCTCCATGTTTGCCTCGGTTCCATTAAGCTGATTCAGAGACAAGTGATTTAAGTAAAATTGACATTCAAAGGGAGATAAGCATTCAGGTAAGAGCTGTGTGGGCATTTCATATTCGCCTCAGTGTTGCGTGTGTGTGTATGTGTGTGTGTTGCCTGTGTGTGTGTGTGTCTATGTGTGTGTGTGCCTTTAATCTGCCATAAAGAGCTGTCCTTGAGAAAGAGCCCAGATTCTGACAAAGCTGAGCTTAAGATGTCTCCAGCATTTAGCAATTTATTAGAAAATCAATACACTTTATTCATCTTTAAACTGAATGCACTTGTCCATCTAAATCATGCCTGTCTGACATCACTGTGAGAGAACTATCCCTCCTTCCCTGCTCTTCCCCCACACTCTGTCATTCCTTCCATACACTTCGCTATGACGAGGCACTCTTTATGCCCTCATTTCCTCACTTTCACCCCGTAATTGGTTCATAAGAAGCAAAATGCAACCTAACCATATAAAAACGGACAATTGATTCGATGATGCAATAATTAGACATACTGCTTGTCTATGTGGCAAAATTGTAATGCATATAAAGACTTGCATGACTTTATAGGCACGATGTAATGACCGTGTCTACACACAGCGTGATTTTATAAGAGTGATTCAGCAGTTGTATAAAACAATGTGACTTAAAGCAATCATACAATTGCTGTGTCTCTGATGTGCTGATAAACTGATTTGTCTCTCCAATCATTTCAGTCACAGGAATTTCCTGTAATACTGTACTTGCCTTATTTAGGAGTGAACTTTTAGTCATGTTTTTTTCCCCCCTGAGAATCAAACTGAATCAAACTGACTGGAGTTTATCGTTACACCCCACGGTAACTGCTCATCTCAGTTTGAAAGAGAATAAAATGGTAGATTGAACAAGTTGCTAAAGCTGATTGTGATCATGAGATGTGTCATTACAAGGCTGTATAATGCCTCTTTTCCACCAGAAAGAACCGGGTGCTGGTTCAGAGCTAGCGCTGGTGCTGGTTCAAAGTTGGTTCCACTGGCGAACCTTCTAAGAACCGGTTTGCCTTTCCATCAGTTTGAGAGCCATCACAGCGCCGAGTGTGACGTCACTGTATACGTCTCACGTGTCCCAGCAACTTTAGCGCAGCAGCGGCAAACACAAACACATCAACAATGGCGGATGTTGCTTTACTGTTAATGCTCATGGCTTTGAGAACATACATTGGCATCCAAACGTGGCGAATAAAACGTGTACGTGCAGCTCCATGTAATCTGTATAAACGGAGGTTGTAATCGAGAAAGTACATAACGTTATTTTATCATTAACACAGAAAAAAGTTAGCCTTAGCATGTAGCTACCTACTATCATGTGTGCTGATAATGTATCATATTGCGGTAAAGTAAAAGTGTATTAAACATTAGTATACTTAAGGTACATTATCACATGCGCTAACAGTAGCCCCGCCCACAGCCCCGCCCACAGCCCATTGAAGGCACAGTCTGCTGTTTGTTTGGAGAAGGATACACATACACACACACACACACACACACACACACACACACACACACACACACACACACACACACACATTATATATATATAACTCTACAGTTATTTGGCCAGAAAGTTGATAATAAAAGATTAATATGGAAAATATTTGTAGCTTTGTATCTCAAAACTTCCCTCTTTTGAGCTAAGTCAAATGTGACAATAGCTTCAAGGTAGCATGAAAATGAACATCTGCTGCACTGCTGCGTGTTGAAAACGTACTGTAGTGTATGGAGCAAAGTGTATTACTATGTAATCAGTAGATTATCTGAGTATAAACGCAAGTGAATATTCTTAATGAAGCACAGATACAATTACAATGGAGTCAGTCCCTTAATGTTAAATGCTTTTTACCTAGCCAGTGTTTACAGCGGTGTTCCATTCCACCAGGAAAATAAAAAACAACTCATACATTTTAATCAGTATAAACAAATTATTGTATCACCACAAGTCTGAGATAAAATGAGATAAAATAATTGTAGGGGTTGAAAATTATGCTTTCAAATTTTAGGTGTTTATGAACAAGCACTTGGAGCATCTCAGAGAGCAGAAATGTGTTTGATGTCACCATTTTCTTTGAGGAGAGAAACATTTGTGAAATAAATATTTTCTTTGAATATAATGTCCTTAGTGGGCTAGGTACTGTAAAGAAAAGTATTAGACAAACTTTGAATCAAACTACAAATAAAGCTCTGAGTATCTACTTTAATTTAAGCCATTATCCATCACAGTAGAGTGTGACTGTTGAACCTGAAAACAGCATAAAATCCATTTTTGGCCTCTGGTTATTACATTTCGTATATAGCAATACACACTTAGAATAAAATGTGTCTATATAGTAAATGCTAATCACAAAGCACACACCTTAACATTCTGGATCTGCAGACTTCCTGCTTCCAGTAGGGACAATCGAGGTTCTTTAGACAGCAGACTCACTCCGTCCTTCAGCCAAGTGACCGTGGGCTCAGGCTCTCCAGATGCCCTACAGCCCAGAACCACCAGGGTGCCCACTGCCACTGTCTGATTTGTTGGCCCATGCTGAATAATAGGTGGTGGGCGGTCTTTTAAAGCTGTTGAATAGAAAGTAAACATGTGAACTAAATGCATAGCAATTTCGTTCAGAGCTTCTCCTGACCTTGCAAGCACTTACCGGCAGCATTTTGTGCCTCTGAATGATGGATGTGTTCTGAAATTTAGCACCTGTTCTTGCGGTCAGTCAGGCAAAAAAAAAAAAAAGAAAAGACACCTTTGATTGTGTGAGTTTTTAGCCTGCCATCACCAGCATGGATTAAAAATGATTTGCCTGAGAGGCTAATTAAAGTCCTTTTTTCTCTGCACCTTTCAACACTTTCACACCCCCTTCTTTCTTTCTTGGCATCCTTCGTCTAAATTAGGTGTTTGCTGTATATTTATTAAGAAGGAGGGTTTGACACAGATCATTTTTATATCTTTGTAAATCTTACAACCTAAGCACAACCAATCTCCATATATTTTTGTAGCCTGACATTAATCATATGCATTACAATGATATACAGGTTTATTGAGCCCCAAGAAAGCTTTACATCACATGGACCAAAACCTCATGACTACAGTTATTTTCAGCTTAATCTCTATCCGCTGCATCTTTGCGTATGTGTTATACCAAAGACAAAAATGGCAACTTTTCATGTTACTAAGAAAATAGCTATTAATATAAAATTCTTTAATAGGCTAATGAAGTAAAAACATATTATTTGAAAAATGCAGATAATTTTTTTATGATAAATCAATGTTACACTCAACAATAAAGTCCTTCGTTGGGTCATTTTTCAACCAGACTGAGCAGCTACATTTCTACATGACCATAAATTCTATCCAAAAAAAAAAATGCCCATGCCTGAAACAAGACACTATACAGTTTTAGAGCTTAATTGATGATTACCACTGCCGGAAGAACTTTTACACAAAAATGAGAATCTCTGTCAGTTATGACAAGCAACAAATCAGCAGCAAAAAATCAGGTTCTAAACAAAACTGGTCAGCGATTAATAATGTCCAAACATTGGACCATTCTGCCAAAACAATATAGCTTTTACATAGAGTACAGCACATTTATTTACATAAGAGAGTCTACAATGCAGAACAAAGAATCGGATCTCCATTATGACGATCTGATCTCTTCTTCTTTTGCCCCTTGCTCCTTCCTGCTCTGCTTCCCTTCTCTCCCTCCTTTCTTTCCTGACCTCTCTCACTTTGCTTGTCCCCTTCCTCTCAATTGATATGCACAGCAACCCAGCAGTCACTGCTTCGAGGGTAACACGCTCTTTCTGCAGAGAGGGCCTTGAGCAGATGTTAATTCAATAATGTCTGCGTGAGCAGGCCAAGACAAAATGGAAAGGAAGCAGAATACGGCTCCCAACTGGCGGCGCCACAGCACTTAAGATAATGATACTCTTTGAGAGAAGAAGTGGGTGTAAATGTGTGTCTCTCCATCAGCAGCCTCAGTGTTACACTTTATGGGCTTCGCTCGCTTTTTCAGGCCATCCAAAGTCTTTTTCTCCTTCAAGCCAGAAAAAAAGGGTTGATGAGGTTTTGTTAAGGATTTCTTCTGAAGTCGTTCAGGAGCCGCATCACAAAGTGGAATACTGCCTAAAATTGCCGCATCTAGGATGAGCTTCATTTTGCTATATGCCCACAATATTGTACTCAATGTAAAACACAAGAGTGAAAGGAAAATGTGGATCTTGCACTTATCCATTTTTTTGTGAGGCAAAATAATGTAACAGGTGCACAGCCAACTGTGTGTATGCGTGCAGTGCGGAGTGTGTGTTAAAAACTTTCAGCAGTAACACATATCCAAATATGGCCTGCTAGATATTACTGCCACATTACTGCCTTAATTGTATCTGTACTGTTCTAAAGCATGCATTTAACTTCAAAGATGATTGATGAGAGTGAATACATTATAAGTATACACAATGGTTAGGACTCTAGGAAAAAACATGTAGTCATAGAGCAAATGTGTTCATTTTGGATTGAAAATTCAACGCACTCACCATCAGACACCTCCAGCTGGGCCTTCGCCAGGATGCTGCCAGCCACTGTGAGAGCCTGGCAGATGTAGTAGCCTGCGTCTGATCGCTGGACCGAAGTGATGCTCAGATCTCCATTCTGAGCCACTGAGAAGCGACTTCCTGCCTGGGCAGGTTGATTTGGAAAAAGCAGGTCCTGAGGAAAGTACAAAAAAGCAGAAATCTATGATCTGAAATAGCAACATGGTAAATAAAGGTTTCTAAGACAGCCTCAACTGAACAAAACGATCCAATAAGTAGTCAATCGCTAGACTGTTTAACATACCTCCTTCCACAGAACTGACTCGTTTACAGGTCACACCTACAGTACTTCCATACAACTGTCCAGTTTACAGACCACAACACCTTACCTTGAACTGACCAGTTTACAGACCACACCTCCTTCCCTTAAACTGATCAGTTTACAGACCACACCTCCTTCCATACAACTGACCAGTTTACAGACCACACCTCCTTCCATAAAACTGACCAGTTTACAGACCACACCTCCTTCCCTTAAACTGACCAGTTTACAGACCACACCTCCTATCATACAACTGATCAGTTTACAGACCACACCTCCTTTCATAAAACTGACCAGTTTACAGGCCACACCTCCATCCCTTAGACTGATGAATTTACAGGCCACACCTCCTTCCATAGAACTGACCAGTTTACAAGCCACACCTCCTTCCGTAAAATTGACCAGTTTAATGGCCATACCTTCTTCCCTAGAAATGATCAGTTTGCAGGCCACACCTCCTTCCCTTAAACTGCTCAGTTTACAGACCACAGCTCCTTAGATAAAACTGACCAGTTAACACTGATTTACTAACACCACCATTCCTTAAACTGACCAGCATACAGACCACGCCTCTTTCCTTAGAACTAGCCATCTTAGAGGTCATGACTCCTTCCATAAAACTGACCAGCTTAGTGGCCAGACCTCCTTCCCTAGAACTGACAAGCTAAGAGGTAATACTATGAAAAGGTTTAGTGGCTAATCCCTCTTTACTAGTACCTGTTGGTATGTAAGCCATGCTCCTTTACTTGGACTAACAAGCTTACCTGGCACACCTCCTTTTCCAATACTAACAGGCCATTCTGGCAGGTTTACAGGTCATCAGCTACAAATACAACTGATGGTAATATAGTTTATCACCCATGGCCTCAGTGGTTTAACATGCTGGTGGTTAATTTTTATTTATGATAAAACTATAAGATTGTTAAACCAGTTTAACAATTCAACAATTCTACATGCTGCTGTTTATTGTTGTTGTAGTTGTTGCACATACAGATGCACAAAGGCCTACAGTGTGTTCATGACTTCACGCAGAGGCTGGTCGGTAATTAACGTTTGAACTGAGTGGTGTTCAGCTGCCCGCCATGCCCTTGGGCACAAGCCAGCATGCTGAGCCAGACTTCACCACCCACTCAGAGCCTTGAGATCTCTTATCTCTTCTTGCCTCTAATGAGATTTTCCTTCATTCAAAGTCCTCAAATCTACCCAAGTGACGAGTGAGGAAGGGCATTAGCCAGATTCAATTAGCCTTAATGACTCGAATTCAGTAAATTAATAAGTTTTGAGATGACAAATGACTCCCTCTGAGGTAAGCGACGGACAACTGATGACCACTTCATTACACTGAAGGTAAGATCTGACCATTCATTCAGCCAATTAATTGCTTAATTAAGCAAAACGCTTTGTTTCACTCCTCCAAAATAATAAAAGTAAGACCACTGCCAGTGAATTCGATTCACACAAGTAGAATAGTAGAGATTTGCAGATTGTGGAATAAACACCATACACAAACATAAATCTCACATGAATATGCAAAAGCTGTGGAGAACACTGACCTTGCTTCCCTCTCTCTGCCAGAACACGGCAGGCTGCGGGTTTCCCTTGGCCTCGCACGGGAAGGTAGCGGTGCGTCCCTGCATCACAATCTGGTCCCGGGGCCTCACGACAAACTGGGGTGCCTCTGAGGTGAAAGGTCAGATGGGTATCATTGCAAACACGGAGACACAGCTGGTTACAATTTCACTGATGGAACGCAAGAGCATAGGTATGGTCATGTTTAATGCAAAAGCTGAGGTGTTGAGAAGCGTGCGTTCGTAATTAACATGCAGCATACATCGGTTTGAAAAGGTGCAAAACACGGTGTGTTTACTAATGCCTCCTGGGATGAGATGGAAAGTTCAGAAAAAAAAATGGCTGGATTTCATGATCTGTATGATCTGTAATACTGCTACAGTAGGTTTTATGTACGTTTCTGCATAACTGTATTTTCCAAAATCTACTTTTTGGAATTAAATGCATTTGGGAGGAAATTTGTCCAAGAGCCATGCGCTAGATTAGATCACAAGGCAATCAGGCCAAAATAGGTTATCAATCTTGCGAAATAAAGAGTTGAAAAATAGACAAATGCATGCTGTTAGTAGCATGGTATGGGTGGGTACTTACCAGGATGAGCTGGCGAATGAGCAATGAGGGCAAAAGGGGTGAGTGGATGAAGGGGTGACATTCACAACAGACACAGGTACAACAACCAGAGAGGAAAAAAAACACATTCAGACGTCGGGTACACAAATAAATTTGGGACAAAAACACAGAGAGTCCACTGGGTGACTGATGAAATGGATCTTAAATCTCACAGATTCTGAAGGGAGCTTAATAATGCAGCAGGCTGCCCTTAATGCAACATCCTGGAGATTTCCAAAATGGAAGTTGTGGCTAGACGGCTACAAATATTACTGAAGCCCAAATCTCAAATGCCGTATCGATGCGTCACATCTCGCTATTTTTTCCCCCGTACCACACCTCACCCGACGTCTTATGGTGAGCCAGAAATTTGGTATTGTATGCTGCTTTTGCAATAGACAGGAGTGTGAGACCAGGCTTTAAACTGTCATTAAGTTTCTCATTTCTTCAACTTAGCGGGAGGTCAGTTCCAGACTGCCATGCCCAGTTCGAGGTTTACATGTATGTTTGTGTATTTCAAGACTCCCACTGGTCAGGAAATGACACACACAGAGGGAGATGGTCCTGACTGGCTTGGATCCAGCAGAGAGGCCCGTAAACAGTGCTGCCTCCTCCTCAGGAAGGCTTTGGTAATACTACACTGAAAAGTGGGTTAGAAAGCCTGCTGTTGGTAGAATAACAGCTTTTGGGCCAAACCACGTATTTTCCTCAACTCCATTCATAATGTTAAACTGGTCAGATTTGTGAACACTTTTCCAATGTCAAAGTAAGTAGGCAGTGCAGGTTTACTAAAGTCTACGGTACTGTCGACCTGCTCATTAATGGAATTATTCAATCAGCCGGTCACTAATTGGTGAACCCAAGTCCACTGGAGCTTCAGATTCCTGTTCTTAGTTAACAGGCATGGAACCTAATGTGGTATTCAACTGTCATTGACGCTCATCTGCCTCAAGGTTAGATGTGTTATGTATACTGAGATACTTTTATGCTCACCACAGATGTACCGAGTGGTTATTTGAGGTACTTTAGACTTTCTGCCAACTCCAACCAGTCTGTTTGCTCTTTTCTGACCTCTTTAATCAACAGGATGTTTCAACTAAGACTTTTAAGCTGTATTTGCGTAATCTTATGTGTTGTGTTGCTGCCACATGATTTGCTGGCTGAATAATTTAAGTGGCAGGGGTGCTGGGAAAAAAAATATTTTTTCACAAGATACAGCAACAACACCAAATTGCAGCATTAACAGAATTCATTATTTATTAAACTTCTGAACTTGTACAGTTCTTTATAGCAAACTATATCGACTGGATGTCCTAAGTACTGTAAGTAAACTTAATATCTTTCAAAACAGCACATTGTTATTCTCATTTCAGGGAACTATCGTTTATATTTGATCAAATTTAATTTAGTTTTAGGGTTTGTTACAGTCCACAAAGTTCAGTTTCGCTGTGAGACAAAATCGGCATCCTTTACTCAGCATGTCATAATGTTTGCACTTTTTTGGAAGCTTTCCATTTCATAACAGTAAATTACGACCTAAAATAAATTATAGACTGCCCTGTGCACAGTATGTGTTCTGAGTGGGCGATATGGTGCTCTATAAATAAAAGCATAGTCCTTTTTTTTGTATTTCCGGTAATAATATTTATTTAATCCACTTAAAGCATATTATTCAGTATGTTACACAATGAAACATACATATGCATGAAATCATAAGAGTGAGAAGTGTTTAAAAAAAAGTTCCTGCAAGATGCAATGAAAACAACTCCAGGAAATTCTTTAAAAAAAATCTGTCTAACCCTGAATTTAATAATGACATCTCATCAGCGAAAATAATTAGCTGGTTGACATAAATTACAACAAATGTGTTTTCTGTCTCCTGGTGCACTCTTGTCTTCAGTAATGTGTGAGCACTCCAGGACTGCACTTATTGCCTTCTCCTCATCTCGTCACTATAATGGCAATAAATTCAGCAAGCCTGATATTTAATTAGTTTTGTAAGACATTATATTGATTCTGTTAATTATAGGATCTTCAATGCGTAATGATGCATCAACTGTCTGATTCAAATTTATTAACATCCACTGAGTTGCTTGAGGTTTTTTTTTTTTTGCGGATAAAATAGTTTAGAATGTACATAGAGTACATTCACCGAATAGAATTGTAAGAACTGTAAGTGATTCGGCCTTGGATTGACATCCAGGCCTTGCATCTGTAATAATTGTGGGTCTTGAGAGATGGTAATGTGATGTAATATTTGATTTAAAGTGAGTTAGAATTTGAATATCACATGCCATAATTAAAAATGTCTAAATGTTAAAATTTACATTAGGATGATGAATCAGGTTCTCCTGGTTTCCACATACTTTCAAAAACATGCCACTTTGTGGATTAGCAAAGTGCCGCTAAGTGTAATTGAGTGTGTGAATACAGTGCCCTCTGATCCGGGTTCTGTTCCCATGCCCAGCATTCCTGGGATAGAGTTTGGATCTACAGTGACCCTAACCAGGATAAAGCACTTACTGATGATGAATGAATGAATGAATCTAATTCTTACCACCACTGGATCATAAAAAATACAGGTCACCACTGTATGTAATAGACAATTTAATTACTGCCACGCAGCTATAAAGACAGTATGAAGGTAACTCACCCCTGACTGTGAGCGTAGAAGATGCTTCCACTTTGCCCACTCTGTTCTCTGCAACACACGTGAAGCTTCCCTGGTCCCCAGAAGACACTTTCTTTATCCTCAAGACAAAGTCGTCCTTTTCGTATTTCATCTCGTACCTGTGCGGAACAATGCAAGCAGCCTTCAAACGCATTTACGTGCTTAAAGTTAACCGCTCTCATGTTAAAGCGCAGCGGGAGCTCAGTGTGGAGAGGAAAAACAGCGATTAGCAAGAGACAGTTTTAGAAAAAAAGTAAACAAAGAATAATGGGTTGGTGAAGCACTTTTGGGGGAACAAAAGGCCTTTTTTTGCAGCCCTTGAGAGAGTCCATACTGAAGATGATTTGGTAAAGTGGAGAAAAAGGGTGTCAATTATGCAAGCATCAAAGCCACGGTGAAATGAAAGGTGCTTTCAGCCGGAACCCTCACTGTTCTGCTATTTCAATATTTATGAAGAGTAACCCACTGTGTTTGGCATGTGTCTGTGTACGTGTGTGTGTATCGTGTGTGTGTATATGTGTGTGTGTGTGTGTGTGTGTGTGTGTGTGTGCGCGCACACTCATCCAGAGAAAAGAAGATCTTCTCCTAAGGGTTCTATGTATCTAGGGCAAGTCTTTAAATTAATTTCTGCAAGTTTTATTAATGAACATCCATAAAGTGCAAATCAAAGCATGACCAATACTGTACTCAGTGAGTCCAATTAACAAGAGGAACTCTTTCACCCATTCCTGTAACACATCAAGCTAAAATACAGCACGAGAAACCAGTGCAGGAGTGTCACACTGATTTTAGTGCTGAAGAGAGACTTCATCTGCTTTACATTGATCGTATTTGTGAGAAGTTTTAAAAACATGTTGGACTGTTAAATTCTAAATTGCTTTGGCTATAAATGAATGTGCAACGTGTGTTCAAGTTGCCCTGTAATGGACTGCCATCCCATTCAACATGTACATTTTCACCTCATGTCCAGTGTTCCTGAAAAAATCTGCACCTCCACCTGACCAGGAAAAAGTGGTTAGATCAAAACCATGTGAGGAAATGTCCCAAATGTGACAAAGGCTGTAAAGCTGTGAATCTTTTAAATCTATCTGTCTACATACAGTAAAAAAGAGATGAGCAAATTAACAAGATCCTCAGTAGTGAGTGCATTATGTGGTGTGTTTAGAAAAGCCTGAGACATTTGATGCACACTGTGGGAGTATCCTGATAATGGTTTCCAATTGGCATGAGTCTAGCAGAGATTCAAGTAATGTCACGCATTCGACCTATATAGGTGTCTCCCTGGAGATGAACTGTGGCTAAAGAAGCGGAGGAGAGAGCAGAGAGGAGCAAGCTGTCTTTGACTAGGCTGTTAGAGGATAGAGAAATAAACAGAGGCCACGGTCCACACAGGAGACCACCACATACACGACTCAGCACTTCACACCACTCTCACACCTCCAGCAGCTGCCACATCACTGCACTACACACACACACCCCCACACACACACCTCACAGACACCCCCCCCACACACACACACAGACACACACCCCACACACACCCCCCACACCCACACACACACACACCCCACAAACACCCCCCCCACACACACACACCCACCCACCCCACACACAGACACACACAAACACACACACACCCCACACATTCACACAACCTTTTTATTTGCTGTATATAAGTTGTATGCAATAACATAAAGTGTAGTAAAATATGCTTAAAATAAGTAGATCATTTAAAAAACTAATGTTCAATAGAAATAATAATAATAATAATAATAATAATAATAATAAGAAGAAGAAGAAGAAGAAGAAGAAGAAGAAGAAAAGGAAAAAAAGAAGAATGTTCTGTAGTATTTATCCTACATAGGGCTGAAGGGATTCTGGAGTGTATTGCAGGTGACTCAGGGCATATGGCAGGCTGCTATAACCACTGTAGGCCACAATCAAACACACTCACACACTACAGATCATTTAGAGATCAGCTCAATCAACACGAATAAACACAATAAATAAATCGTAGAAATGGTTTTAAAAAAACAATATATACAAGTATACTTAATACTCAATTCCAGTATAATTTTATGTTACAGTTTAAATAGAAAGCCTAATTCATTGTAGCTCCACATCCCAGGCCCTCAGCAGTAACCACACTGTGTTTCAATCAAATCCAGCATTAAATACTCTACTATTGAAGCTTACAAAGAAGATTTTTCTCCATGATTTGGCAGGCTGTAAAACATCCTGATGGAGGGTTAATGGAATACGGGTTGATTTCATTCTGCTGCGCAGGACGGCCGTCTTTCTTCGTTAATGTAATGTAATGAGATGGAAATCGGAGGTCGGAGTCCAGATTGATGAGCTGAATGTGCAGCAAACACTGTAACGTTGTGCCAATTTACTGCACAGGCACCGAGAAGCACTAGGCAATTATGAATTCGTACAAAGAACAGTTCTAGTCGACTGCTGTGCGGCGTTCGGAAAGGATACCGCTGCGAGCGGTGGACACATATTCAGGAGATGTCCTCCATCGTTCATCTAGCTGCAGCTTTTGTTCTGTGGAGAGTATTGAACAGTGTGTGGGGGTTGAAATGCTGGAACAAAGCTGGTAGGAAGGAAAACACAAGACGACAAGAGACAAAGCACTGAACACTTCTGCCTGCTTATATTTCTTTTTGGATTTATGTAATTTCTTTTTTATATTCTGATGCTTTTAATAGTGTCCTTATACACAATCTTCTCCAGAAAAACACACAGCACATAGCACAGGTACTGAGATATTTCATAGAAATTGTTATCAGGGTAAGCACGCACACACACACACACACACACTCGCACACAAATGCACACACACACTCACACACACACACACTCACGCACACACACGCATACACACTCACTCACACACGCAAACACACACACGCACACACACGCACGCATACACAAACACTCACACACACACACACGCTCACACACACACACTTGCACGCACACTTGCACACGCACACACACACACGCACATACACACATGCACACACGCACACACACACACACGCACATACTCGCACACACGCAAACACATGCACACACACACGTGCACACACTCGCATACACACACACACACACACACACACACACACACACACACACACACACAACCTACCAGAACCTGACTTGTATGCTCTGCTCTGCATTGCTTACATTTATATTTATGGCATTTGGCAGACGCTCTTATCCAGAGCAATGTAAAAACAAGTGCTTTGAAGTCTCTATTAATGTTACAGACTTAGAGTACCATCAGCCTAAAACTCTGTTCAGTGTTATTTTTATCTACACATAAAACAAGGCAAGCATCAGTGTTTTGAATCTGATGCGTTCAGCTACTGGAAGCCAGTGGAGGGAACGCAGCAGTGGGGTGATATGTGAGAACTTAGGCAGGGTGAAAAATAAGTCGTGCAGCCGCATTTTGGATCTTTTGCAGAGGATGAATTGTGTTTATAGGTCGACCTGCTAGTAGTGATTTGCAGTAGTCCAGTCTTGAGATGACAAGAGACTGAGCAAGTACCTGAGCAGCCTGTGTGTGTCATTGCTGACTGCTGATTGGCTACTTCAATAAATGCATTAATGAATGTGCATAGGCGTTGCTAATAAAATTGCCGGGACAGATAGTGTATGTTTGGAAGTCTTATCCTGTCTAAATAGTATCTAATATTTTTGTAAATAAGATTAATGCATAAGGACATGTTGCAAATGGAGGATTTGTACTCTAAAAAATAAGAAATCTCAAAATGAGTTCAGTATCACTTCAGAAAAAAGTACCAATTTAAAAACGTGAATATTATATATTATAAATGCTACTGTCTCCGTGTTTAAAGCAACACCACTTAACACTTCTGTTAATGTATGTGGTGGTATAAAATAATAGCTTCATTAATATTTGAATACATTTGAATAGTAAGTCTATTTAAGTGGTTAGGACTCCAGTGCACATTTTAAGGAACGTGACAGCTCTAATCTCTATCACACAACACTAGCAGACACTCAGAGGTTACAAGGCTGACATTTCTTTCAGTAATCCTGATATGTATTCATCTCTCGCTTTGTGCTGCTGCCAATACAGTACTGTAAAAAGACACCAGCCTTTTAAGATGCACAGTGTAACACCACCACAGCACTGAGCACTGATTTGCATTCTGATCTCAAGCTTAGCATCTTAATCTGGATGTGTCACCAAGTCGCACAACAGTCCTACACCGTGGGCATTTGGGATGGGGAATTAAAAGCGCCACGGTGTAGATGAGTGTGAAAGACGGGTTGGGTATTCCCTGACCTGGTGCGGGGAATCTCGGCCTCGTCCTTCCTCCAGCGCAGTGACGGAGGGGGATCTCCCTGCACCTGGCATCTGAATTCTACGCTCTCGTCCACTAACGCCACCTGGTTCACGGGCCTGCGCACAAATGTAGGCCGCTCTGTACACACACACACAAACGCACGCACACAGAAACAAATATAAACAACCAAAAATTATTGAAAACACTTTGTGTAACAGAGTGTAACAGAGTTTATTAAGCACCCGAAAAAGTCACCCTAAAATCTAGGACAATAATATCTATTTACAAACTTTTCTATATAACCAAAAAGGTTGCTTACCAAACACAGAGAGTTGAGCCATCTCGCTCTCCCTCTCCCCCACCATGTTGGCAGCCACACACACATACATCCCCCCATCACTCTTTCTGGTGTTGGAGATGGTCAACTTCCCGCCTCGAATCTGAACGACAGATCCGACAGCTCAGGTTATGTGCCAAAAGTGTGATATATTAAGGCATAAATCTCCCAAGAATTCAATGTTTTTGTTATCAGCCTCAAAGAATTTCAAATACAACCTAAGCGTTACATAAAAAAAAAATTCAAGCTGCATAATGAAACCTATTTCAATCAGTGTTCAGATTTGCTAAAATGAAATGATTGACATATTGTTACACAACTGTTTTAGATTCCTAGTAGAAGTGAGAGGCAGCACTACATCAGAGAGAGAAAGCCAATCAGAACTTTCTTACTTTCATACTATCTTATTTACTTACTTTTTACTTACGTACCTTCTTATTTAATTTCTTATTTACTTACTTACTTACTTACTTACTTACTTACGTATTTACTTACTTATTTAATTTCTTACATATTTACTTACTTACTTACATATTTATTTACTTTCATTCATTCATTCTTTCATTCATCTTCTACTGCTTATCCGAACTACCTCGTGTCACGGGGAGCCTGTGCCAACCCATCACAGGGCACACACACTCTCATTCACTCACACACACACACACACACTACGGACAATTTTCCAGAGATGCCAATCAACCTACCATGCATGTCTTTGGACCGGGGGAGGAAACCGGAGTACCCGGAGGAAACCCCTGAGGCACGGGGAGAACATGCAAACTCCACACACACAAGGCGGAGACGGGAATCGAACCCCCAACCCTGGAGGTGTGAGGCGAACGTGCTAACCACTAAGCCACCGTGCCCCCCTATTTATTTATTTACTTATTTCATTTCTTACTTAATTACCTACTTACTAATTTAATTATTTATTTACTTACTTACTTACTTACTTAATTTCTTACTTGCTTACTCACTTATTTACTTACTTATTTAATGTTTTACTCATTTTATTTAATTAATTGCCTTCTTCCTTACTCAAATATTTATCTACATGCTCACTTATTAACATACTTATTTCATTTTTTACTATTCATATTTTATTAGTTACTTAATCCCCTACTCATTTGTTTACTTATATACTTTCTTACATACTTACTTTTTAAATTTCTTAATACTTATTTACTTGCTTACTTACATACTGATTACTTTTTTAGAGTATAATATATTTTACACTAAAAACACTAAAACTCAAGTAATCAAGTAGATTAGGTCTGAACAATTAAGGAATATAATGGTTTATAATGAACACCGGAAAAGACAGTTTACTGTTTTTTTAAATAAATGAGATAAATTATATTAATAAAAATTATACAATGCAATGGGAGGAAACCTTGTTGTGAAACCGAGAGAATAATCGTGATTATGATCTGATTATTAAATATGATATGAGCTGTGATGATGCAGTGAACTAAGGCGTGATCCTGCACTCACAGTAATCCTGTCGTCTTTCAAATCGAGTCGAGCTTTATCCTTCCTCCAGAAAGTGGTGGGTTCCGGGTGGCCCCGAGGAGCCTGACACTCCAACGTAGCCGATTCTCCTACTGCTATTACCACATCCTGAGGGTTCTGCCGGAAATCATCACGCAGGACTAATAGAAAGTAAACAGAGATAAAGAAAGAGGGGAATGGGGAGGTGGTGTATAATCAGTTACTTAATCATGAACTTTGTTATATTAACCTGCATTAACCGAGTATTTATCTTCAAGTGAAAAGAAGGAAAGAGCTGTGAGACAGAAAGAAGCAGAAAAAAGAGAAAATGTGAGAGGCAAAGATAGAGAGAAAAGCAAAAATCTCACACTGATAAGACAGAAAAAATGGAGACGAGTGAAACAGAGATAGAGAGATACAGAACAGAAGAAGGAGAGAGGAAGAGTCAGATAACAGACAAAACAGAAAAGGAGAGGAAAAATGGAAAGAGGTGAGATGTGCTGAGAGAGAGAGAGAGAGAGAGAGAGAGAGAGAGAGAGAGAGAGAGAGAGAGAGAGAGAGAGAGAGAGAGAGAAAGAAAGAAAGAAAGAAAGAAAGAAAGAAAGAAAGAAAGAAAGAAAGTTAGAAAGGGTAGTAAATTAGTAGTTGAGACAGAGAGGGAGGAGAAGAAAGGCAGAGACAGAGTGTGACAGAGAAAAGAAGTTAGAGGTTGAAAAAGCTAAGAGATTGATTAAAAAGGAGGTAGATAAGACAGAGAGAGAGAGAGAGAGAGAGAGAGAGAGAGAGAGAGAGAGAGAGAGAGAGAGAAGCTGAGAATAAAAAACATTAAGTGGCACATTTCCTGTGTTTACACCGCTGCTTAATGCATCACTGTAAAAGGTTCATCCTCATCCCAAAGCCGCACTAATGGCACATTGTGTTAGAAAAACTACCCAATTAGTGTCAAAATGAAGCTCCTCTCTTTCGTAAAGCCTGCATAACATCACACAAAGCTCCGGCAGCCTGGGAGAATGCGTGGGCGGGATGGAGGGATGGAGCAGGGTGGTAATTATTGGACGATATTCGAGTCCCAGTGGAGCATCTCTGACAAACAGCAGTGACAGACACAGAGCCCCGAGGCCGAGCTGTCAATCACACCAGTGCGAGAACGCGGAGCACTTCAGCCACGAATCACAGTGTTCATACACAGACAAACCAGCTAGCCAGATGGCTGTGTGTGCGTGTGTGTGTGTGTGTGTGTGTGTGTGTGCCGGACACATAATCAAACTCTGGAGCATCAAATGGCAACGCATGCATTTCCTCACACTGATGCTATTAGATAAGTGACAAGACAGGTGCTCGGCATTATTCCCGACATTTCCCCAGTGCCCTTTTTTCTCGGGCTCCCTGATGAAAAAGCGTCAATAGTCAGTAATAAAGTGAATCATGATGTTGCTCGTCTATATGCTCAGAGAAAAAAACAAAACAAACATATTTTCCTTCGATCATATTTTGAGTGAGTGAGTGAGTGTTTTAGAGTGGCGCTGGAGATGCACGGCTCATGCAGCTGCTGAGAAGAGAGAGAAGAAAGGTGAAAAGGGTGAGAGGAGAGAAGCCAGATATGTGAGACTAGAAAGCGACCATAAGAACAAGGAACAGGGGAATGTGGAGAAAGAAAAAAGGAAAAGAGGTACAGAGGAAGGATGTAAAGTGAGAAAAAGTAAAGTAAGATAGATAGAAAAAGAGTGAGCAGAAATGGAGAGAGAACGACAAAAGGACATAGAGAAAATTTAAATATGATCTTGAGGAAAGCAAAGAGGTGTGAGACAGAAAGAGCAGGAGAAAGGAAGAGGAGGAGAGAGGTGTGAGACCAAGACGTAGAAATGGAAAAGGTGGGAAAACCACTGTTAGAGAGAGAGAGAGAGAGAGAGAGAGAGAGAGAGAGAGAGAGAGAGAGAGAGAGAGAGAGAGAGCATAAGAGATAGAAATTAAGAGAATGTCGAATGGAATAATGGTAAGAGTTGTGACATAAATAGTGAGAGAGAGAAAAAGGTGAGAAGGAAAGAGTGGAAGAGAAAGATCAGAATAGTAAGGAGACACATGTGAGACAGTAAGAGCAAAAGAAAGATGGAGAGAAAAGGACAAACAGAGATGGATAGAGATGATAGACTTGGGTAATTAGTGGATAACGAGCTACAGATTTGATCAGATATTTATGAAAACAATCCAAGGAACTGAAGTGCTTGTTTAGCTCCATTAGTCATGTAGGACACTAAACCTGCTCTGGAACAAATGGAATCGTATCTAAAAATGCAGCCTGGATATTGTGGAGGGTTTCAGACAAGACTTCCTCACAGGAATCTGAGTAAAGATGGAGGTGAGGATGAGAAGAGAGGGAAGATACACAAGCACTAAACACTGTGTATAAATGTGAATAGGAGCACGCGTGTTGCTCCCTGGTCCAGGAGGAAACCCCTGAACACCCCTCCCTGACACTGGGGGCATATGGCGCTGCTTCGGAAGCATCGACTGAAGAGCGAAGGCAATTAGTAGAGCATTGAGAGGTGCGGAGAAGAGCCCACCCTCTTCCATTGTTTGCCCAGCTTAATTGCGCCACATCCAGCGGCCGCGACGCCCCTTCGCTGCCATCTGATCGCTGCACGTTCAATTATTTAAATGAGCTCCTCGCAGTGTCCCGATCGGCATCTTTATTTACGCTCAGGGAAAAATGAAGGCTGATTCTCAAACAAATTTCATTCCATAGCACGATGTGAAGAGAGAGGTGGTGAGGAGGAGGAGGAGGAGGAGGAGGAGGAGGAAGAAGAGGGTGAGGAGTAGAGGGGGGGATAGACAGAGAGAGGGATCTAACCATGAGACAGAGTGAAGGTATTTCTCCAGTGATGTGTAGAGGGTCATTATGTAATTATGAAGGAGAAGCAGTGCAGAGATAATAAGCAGAGGTTTAAAAAGACGGTAGAAATAATAGCACATGCAGGTGTTCTTCTGTTATTCAGACCCACATGAACAGCACTTACTTTTTCCTTTATTTTGATTGAAATCAACTGTTCCCTAATCAGCATAAAGCAGGCAGAAAAAGCAATATTAAAGCATGGATTTGTTTAATATGGTTTCATTTCGTTTTCAAAATTAACTCTGTATTATAGAAGAAAAAGAAGATGATGATGATGATGATGATGATGATGATAAAATAAAGCATGACAGGGACTGTAGGAATAATAGGAATATAATCACTGTAACGGTGGTGTAGAGACATGTTAACACATCACAGTAATTTGTCAAATATTAACATTTCCTTGTTAATAAAAGATTGACTTATTTTTTATTTGTTTACGTTCACATTAAATGTAGCTGATCTGCAAAAGAAATAAGCCTTATTTTTCATATTTAGCTCCCAAACTTTGAAATAGCCTTCCTGACAGTGTTCGGGCTCAAACACACTCTCCCAGTTTAAATGTAGATTAAAGACATATCTCTTTAGTCAGGTTTATACATAATACATCTCATAATCTTGTGCTCCAAGATCTGATCAAATGCACATTATTATCTAGTGCTGGTTAATATTATTAACAGCAGCCAGGCCAATTCCTATCCACTTGCTTCTCTTTTTCTACCCATCAGGAGGCATCCAAAGATTGTACTAGCTCCAGTTGTGTTCTGCTTCATGAAGATTTCGGACCTTCATTAAAAAAAGAAGCCAAACCTGTGAGGATCCTAAGGCAGCTAGAGATGTACCAGCTTCATGAGGATTTCACACATTTAAAGAAGAGGTGCCAAGTACATGTGGTGTTTAAGAACAACAACCTCCTATTCACAATTGTCGGACTGTATATCATCGTAGAAAGGATATTATTCATAATAACACTCTCTGGTGTTTATAGCAGTTTATAATCACACCCTCTAGTGTCACCCAAATGAGGATGAGGTTCCCTTTTGAGCCTGGTTTCTCTCAAGGTTTCGTCCTCTTCCATCTATGGGAGTTTCCTCACCACAGTCGCCTCAGTCAAATCAGACTTGATCATTGGGGATAAAAACAAAGATCTCGAAAATATAATATTGAACTTTTGTATAATATTAATCTTTGTATAATATAATTTTTTGTACTATGTTTCTCTGCTTTGAGACAATGTCCATTGTTAAAAGCGCTATTCAAAAAAATTTGAACTGAAAATAATTGAATTGATCTGTTTTAAAGTTGGGGGGCACGGTGGCTTAGTGGTTAGCACGTTCGCCTCACACCTCCAGGGTCGGGGTTCGATTCCCACCTCCGCCTTGTGTGTGTGGAGTTTGCATGTTCTCCCCGTGCCTCGGGGGTTTCCTCCGGGTACTCCGGTTTCCTCCCCCGGTCCAAAGACATGCATGGTAGGTTGATTGGCATCTCTGGAAAATTGTCCGTGAGTGCGTGAGTGAATGAGTGTGTGTGTGCCCTGCGATGGGTTGGCACTCCGTCCAGG
The DNA here is from genome assembly GCF_030014155.1 of Tachysurus vachellii. Lineage (NCBI taxonomy): Eukaryota > Metazoa > Chordata > Actinopteri > Siluriformes > Bagridae > Tachysurus > Tachysurus vachellii. Next base: position 13,675,916 of record NC_083479.1, read on the forward strand.
GTGTATCCTGCCTTGATGCCCGATGACACCTGAGATAGGCACAGGCTCCCCGTGACCCAAGGTACTTCGGATAAGCGGTAGAAAATGAATGAATGAATGAATGTTTTAAAGTTAAGACTGAAAAATCCAGCGTGTCATGTTACTGAGAATCTGCAAAGTGCAACTCGGTCAGTCATGAAGACTTCACCACAGTGAAAAACCTTCAATGCAATTCATTGAAATTTTGTTTGTACAGCACTTTTAAAGACAAGGTCACAAAAAAGCTTTACAGGAATATAAAAATTCAGAATAAAAATGCTTAAATGTTACATTTAAATGTACATTTATCTCTAATGAGCAAGCCAGAGGGGACTTTAGTGAGAAAAATCTCCCTGAGATAATACAAGGTAGAAACCTTGAGCGGACTCAACAGTGACCCTGTCTTCATCAGGAGCACTTTTATAAAGCAGTAAACCAAAAAATGTAATATAAAAATTTCCTCATACACATTTCACCATGTCAAGAATTATAAATGCTTATAAATGTTATCCTGTTATGTGGTGAGTCCATTATATATCATCTTTTGTTAGAAAAAAAATAGAACAAAAAACAAACCTTGAAAACCAATCAACAAAATGAAATCAAAATTTAAATAAAGGATTAAATGCCAGAGTTAGTTTATAGACTTTATGCACTTTTATATATCTCAGAAATCGTTGACAGATCAAAAACCCGCTTTAAAGCCACTTATTTTTCGTCATCATATTTACGCATGCAAGCAGCAGCAAGCGTGCCCCAGCAGAGAGGGAGTATATGAGGCAGTCAGGCTAAAGCTGGGTTTTTATTAAAGCATGACCACACTTTTGTTTTCCTCTTCGGGCAGAGGTGGCAGACTTACAGCCGCTGAGGTCGGCTCAGCCTTAGATAAACAGCGCACGGGAAGAATGAATCAGCTGCTGTAAGAAACAGATGATTCTGCGGAAAAAGTAATGACTTCTGTGTTGCCTTAATGTCTTGTTCACGCTGTCAGAATTAAGACTCGGATGAGCGTGAGAAGAGGAAACAACACACTCAAAACAAACAGCTCTTTAATAAGACTCTAGAATGATGAGGCACCAGATAAAGCATATCTAATATCATCTCATATAGAAAATGAGTGAAGGATGGAAAAAAAAAAAAAAACACTGCATGCTCAAAACCACCATGTGATCATCATGAGCTGCGTAAATAGTTTTTTTGTCCATAATTCGCTTTGAACAGTTCTCATCTAGGTCATTTAAAGAAAGTTCAATGAGGCTATAAGTTGGCGGTGTTTTGAATATTAAATTTGAAAAGGCCAGACACCAGGCGACATGGGCGGGCCACGCTGTGCACACCACTCAGGGGGCTGTCCTACTTCTGTCACGCTGATGACAAAAAAATAGATAAAGAATCAGAAGCCCTGTGAGATAATCACATACATTTGCTGATGAGGGTATTATCTCGTCTCCAGAGAGAGAGAGAAGAGGAAGAAGTGGGAATGAGAGAAAGAAAGAAAGAAAGAGAGAGAGAGAGAGAGAGAGAGAGAGAGAGAGAGAGAGAGAGAGAGAGAGAGAGAGAGCATGAAAGAGACAGGCGAATAAAGAAATACATGGACATTGCATTTTTTTTTGAATAAATAAATAACTTGGTATGTCTGTGCCCTGAAAAAGTCATCAGCAATCAGTCAGAAGAAACTTTACTGCAGAAAGCAGGAATGCTACCGTAGCTTCCCCAGAGGCAATAAGCTAAGCCTTGGTGCACATAACCTATTAAAGCTCTGGCAGTTTTTGATTTTTAACACTTATCCGACTATCAAAAGCAGTACAGTGGGCCAGGGACATTTTGCATCTCGGACATGCTTAGCATTTTGACACACAGTCCATTAGAGCTTACTTATTTATGCTAAACTTAGTAGGGCAGCGGAGGAATTGCATCAAAAGTTAGCTGTAATTTGAAGGTTCATTAAAGATAAATTTGGTGGAAGTTAGTGGAAGCATGCTGGCTTAGTGGCTAGCTGAATTCCCACTCAGTGTTTGTGGAGTTTGCATGTTCTCCCAGGGCTTGGAGTTACATTCGGGTATTCTGGTTTCCTCCCCAGTCTAAAGACATACACTGGCATCTCTAAATTGTCCGTAGTGTGTGTGCCACCCTGTTAACCCTGTGTCCTGGGAAAGTTCCAGGTTCCATGCAACCTTGTGTAGGATAAGATACAAGGTACAGTAAATGGATGGATAGTCGTTAAAAGGTATAGCTAGCTGTTCTGATTATTATTTTTTTTTATTTATGCTCTCAAACAACATGATGTCTAGGCTAGAAAGCCTGAACTAGAAAGCTTTCTGAATAAACATGCAACTTGGTGCAATGACTCTTTTTTTAACAGAGCCTGCAAAATTTTTCCATTACTCAGGTTTTTTATATGATTTCATTGCCAGACTTTTGACAATATCAACAAAAAGAGTCGACAATCACTGGCCGTACCTTTAATACCGATCCAGCACATGAGACAGGACATATCCATTTTCCCACTATCACAGTTTTGGATTAATGCTGTGTAGAAGTTTTGTACAGAGTGATAAACTGGTTGTTTACTAATCAGCATCAAATTTGTTCATGCAGCGATGAATGATGTTGGACTGCAGGTGTTAATTTAACACCAGGGATTCTGTAATTACAAACCCATGATAAGCTGCTTCAGTACATTGAGACTAGAAGCCTCTCACATTCATTATTATTAAACGAAGTTTTAAAAGGAAAAACTGGCAACTTTAATACGAAGACTTTTACCCCTGTGCATTCACACAATTATCCAACCAGCTAATCACATGGCAGCAGAGAAATGCGAAGAATCATGAGGAACAGGTTGAAAGCTGCAGTTAACATTCACATCAAATGGAAGAAAATGTGACTTCAGTGAATTTAAATGTGTTGTGACTGGTTTGATCTCTGGCACTTTTCACATACAGAAGTATATAGTGTTTGCATGGTGCAAAATCCAAATCCATTGGAGTGTTGTCAGCTGACATCAGCACCTGGTAGCCCCGCCCCTCTTCCACTATATAAGCATGCATTAATAACCATTGAGTGCATAACGTCTCCGACAATCCATGCTTCTTTTTTTCTTCTTCTTTTGTTAAATAAGTGCATCATCCAGGTACTTAAAGTGCACTGCTCTCACTATTTATACTACAAGTGGCATTGAATAGTGCATAAATATGTGCTTTGGGAAGCAACTGAAGTGTTTTCCCTGTTTCTAACTATTAAAACAACTGAAAATTTGTCTTTTAAATTCCAGAAAAGGTGGTCACCGTTTTCATGGATTGAGAAAAAACAACATAAATAAAAATAAATAAATAAATAAATTCATTCATTCATGTTCTACAGCTTATCCGAACTACCTCGGGTCACGGGGAGCCTGTGCCTATCCCAGGCGTCATCGGGCATCAAGGCAGGATACACCCTGGATGGAGTGCCAACCAATCGCAGGGCACACACACACTCTCATTCACTCATGCAATCACACACTACGGACAATTTTCCAGAGATGCCAATCAACCTACCGTGCATGCAAACTCCACACACACAAGGAGGAGGCGGGAATCGAACCCCCAACCCTGGAGGTGTGAGGCGAACGTGCTAACCACTAAGCCACTGTGCGCCCCAAATAAATAAATAAATAAATAAATAAATAATACACTGTAAAACATTTCAAGATAGTTAAAGTTAGAAACAAAAGTTCGCCTGCTACCTTAAAGAATCAACTAGGCTTTGTTTCAATTCACAAGTAGTAATTTTTGAAAAGTTACAAACTTGAGTTCAATATCCAAAACTTAAAAAGAAAAAAAAAAAGAAACAAGTTCACATTACTTAATTGCACTGTTGTGTTTCCCAGTGTAAGCTTTAACACCAAATCGTATATTTTATTGCCATCCAAATGAATAAAAGATATGGTGTGCCGGTTTGGTTTATTCAGTGATTACCACACAGTTCAATCACAACAGAGAAACTAAGGTGTGTAGTCATGAAATTGAGGTGGTTAAATGGTTAAATATCCCTGACTCCGAATGTACACGAGCCTGCACGCTTCACTTCCTGATTACAGTAACACCGTGTATGCCTTTGTATTTATAATTGATTAACATCACATTCGTCTACAAAGCAGTCATTCACAAGCAGACACGCTCATTTAGGCCATCATCATTCGCCTCTGGCAATCCCTCTGAGACACCCCGCCTCACTCTGCATGCTCTTTATACAGTATAGAACTGCAGACTGTGTGCTCAGCTATGGGCTGACCTTCAATCTGCATGGAAATTAAAATGCTCAAAGTCTTTAAGTAGCAACAGGAGCTATTGTTTGTCTTCTAAATAATGCAGTAAGCCTGTTCAAATGAACCGATGAAGTAAGACTCGTACCAAATGCCAAAAGTCTGGGATTGTAGGATGCGACACAGGACAACCCTGGAACTGAGCCACTACAGAAATCATCTCTATGCAGTCAGGCAGAGAGACAAAGAGAGAAATGTCTAATATAGCCGCTTTCATGCAAAATCAATGTGCAGACTCAAAGTGTGCTGTGAGATATATAGCATGTCATAACCAGGAAGGATGAAGGCGTTTATCTGGCTTGAATATATCAAATAGATGCCCAAGAGATTGTTCGCCTTTTTCTTCTGTTCCTCATGTTGTTCCTCATGAGTTCTAGGTGTAATCACACTATTCCACATTCACCAAGCAGCAACTCAGAAAATAAGATCACTAAAGTTCTCGTCTGTGCTTCCTGTGTTTCTTTTATCAGCTAGGTTTACAGACATGTTCTGGATTAAAGTCCTGCTCAGGTATGACAGCTGCCTTCCCGCAGAGGAACTCTGGCTATAATCTCTCAGGGAGATCTCATCCAGCCTGATTGATACAGGCTCACGACAGAAGCATGATGCAACTTCACACACTTAGTGTGTAAACAGTCTCGCTCCGGTAACCTCACAGCAACACTTCTGCACAAACCAGACCAGAAGCCAAACAAAACTTTACATCTAGACATATATATAATATACACATAATATTAAGCTATTATCATAGATCCTCAGATGTATAGTTGGCCTAGATATGCAATTGCATTAGAAGACTTTCCAATTTGCTGGCCATAAATCATCCGAGTCAACTTAACACTAGGTTTTGACGGAGGATGATAAGTGAGTGGTCACCTCTTGGCTGGCCTCTGCTGGGAAGTAATTGAGAAAAGTGGTGTGAGACCATCTGTGTAGCTACACCCTGCGATGCTGACGCAAAAAAAAAAACATTAACACTGTGATCCAGAGCTCCCTGTAATGGAAATAGTTAACAATTAAAAAAAAAGGCAAGAATCGTGTTGATAAAAAGAGGGTGATAAAAAGAAAATGGTTGTCGTGAGCATGGTATAAATGTCTGCTAAACCAGCAGTAGCCCCCACAAACTGGAAGTGACCCCACAATCCATAAGGTTCCAGCAAGGGTTTTCTCTGGCGACTTACTGTAGAGGGGGAAGTGATAGCATGCTGGAATCAGTAAATGTGAATTTAGCTGACAGTAAATTTGTTGAAATTGAATGTTTACTCATCCTAGAAGCTGACTTCCATTAACATTTTAGAAGCAGAGTTTTAAAAATGTGCTTTATTTTTAGTGTTTTAATTAGGAGAAGGTATCCCATATTGCCACCTCCATATTACCAAAGTGCCTTGAACACACTGACATCATAATTACGACTTCCCAACTTTTAAATATGAACTTCCCAGTAGGACTTGACACTTCAAACAGTTATACGTAGTCAGGGTTGATAATTGACATAGCAAAAATAAATAATAATAATTAAAAAAAATACTGTATGTGACCACAAATGTCAGTAACGTGACAGTAATGTAAAAAAATCTCTCATTAATACATATTAACATATTAATATGTTGTATAAAAGTAATATCATACTCGCAAATGATTAATTGTGTTACACTGACTATTGGTATAGCTGTGATTACTTGCAGGCTTTTACAACAGTACTCTTGCTCTTGCTTAAATATAAAAAATAGTTCATCTGTATATTATAACAGTTCAAATGATGAAACAACACGTTTAATGAGGTGATTATTACAAGTTGTCAGGCTACTGAAAGCAAACACTACTCTTCCTGTTACATTTGTAACCTAATAAGTGACATCACACACTTTATCAAAGTATTGTGCGTTTACAAAGGAATCACATTGTCAGCATTATCAACATCAGTTGTCAACATCAGTCTAATCTTCTTGCCTGCAGTGAAAGTCGCACGTGACATTTAAAGCCCCGAGCCTCGACATCTCTTCACTGATCTGTGAACATCAACAAGGGAATAATAGATGATTTTTATTCAGTCAGATCTATTCTACTGCCTATATTTTAACTATGTTAAACTTTTCAATCCGTTATACCTTACCTACCTTACTTGAAAGAGTTTTATCTGTTTTGGTGTCACCTGCTAATTACAACTAATAGCTAATCAAATGAAGCTGCCTGAAAAACAAACAGTTGTTGTTAGCAGACAGTAAACTCCCTGAGACATCTGTTGTGTTTCTAATTAACTGACAACAAACAGCTACCTAGTGGACAAAACAACACTCGTATAAATCAGGAAAATTAAATATACTGAGATAAAATATAATCAAACTGGCAATGCTAGCTCCTTGTGGATAAAGAAGCTAGTTTGTTACATGGGCTAACAGCTGAGCTAGTGATGGTGCTACTGCTGCTGTGCTCTTTTTATATGTACAGTAGCTTGCCTAACCACTGAAACATATTTTGTGTAAAAAAAAAAAAAAAAACCTTAACAAGCTTTGCTAGCCATTTATCTAATTGTTTTACAAAATAACACTTTTCCTACTTGCTACTAGATAAGGTAGCTGAACTAGCTAACAGTTTGACTGGCAATGCAACAGCCTCACTGTTTTAATTGTTAGCCTGGCTAAACACAGACATTTGAGAGATTTTACAAATGAGAATTCTGAGAGAATGAGAGAATTTCATGTCTATTATTAACAGAACAAAGTGATCTTAAATACTCCCAGATTTATTTTACTGCCGCATGCTAATGTGTCACACTTCCCTGCAAAATCAAAGGTACTTTACCATATCAGGTATGTGTGTGTGTGTGTGTGTGTGTGTGTGTGTGTGTGCTGGGGTGTAAACTTGTGTATCAACATTCGGCTACGTATCTGAAATCCAATTACTTGTATAAATTGTTATGTGATCCATGTCAACTGGAAAAAATAAAGCATTTTTCACACAGCCATGCAGCCATGATTGGATAATAATGAAATCTTTGACTCTAATGTGTGTGTGGTCAGAGGTTAACAGGGATTTTGTAACATATCAGCAGCATGTATCTAAGTCGCACCAGGGAGCTAAGAGGCTGATTCTATATAATGTATATTTGGACACCTGTGTGGAAGTGTGTGCCTGGGTATGTGTAGGTCTAGCTACCACAAATAAAAAATAAAAAGTAGAACTGTGTCAAATCGCTAATCCTGACCAAAAATTCTTCTGGACATCAGTTCCTAGAAGAATTTCTGGGGCATCAAAATTTCACTCACGCAGTATTTCACATTATATCACATTCTCCAGATACAGTAGTTACATGACATACTACTCAAGATTAGTAAATAAACCTTACACAGAGCAAGTAATCATCCTCAGCATTACAATAAGAAAGTCACATAATCTGTAGACATGCTGATGATCACTCACTCAAGTAAATATGGAAGAAAATAGATAGCAAAGTTTGGCGAAATAGCTAAATTGTCCGGGGTGCGGGGATAAAAACAGACCCAAATGCAAGATAGCGTAAAATAAAGGGGGGTATTAACTACAGAACACAAAACAGGGACACAGACTAGGACACAAGACGACATAGGAAGACAGACGACAACAAACGACAAGGATTCTGGCTGCCATAGGCACCGCGGCACCGCTAAATAGACCTGACAATTAAACACATGAGGAACAGGTGTGCAGAGGCGTGGAGGAAGAGACAAGGGCGGGGCAGACACGTGAACATTGAACATAAAAAGAAGCACATGACCAAAGTCCAGGCTGGATCCTGACATAAATAGTCAATGACAGGGTGATGTGGGATGTGGTAGCCTTGTGGTTAAGGAGGTGTTGAACTACTTATTAAAAGTGAGTTTGAATCCCAGTCCACCAAGCTGCCCCTGGGCAAGTCTATACTACACTCCAGAAACTCCACATCAAAATCCAAAACTACTCATCACAGTCCAGGCTCTCCACATCACAGCATGCACAGTGGCCTACAAACATGGCCACCATGGACGATACTTCTCAGTACACATACTCACTTTACCGTTCACATGCACCTATCACAGACTTTAAAAATTCACTCTCCTTCACAGTTCACTGTGAAGTATATGCGCTCAGTCCACCCATTGTTCTTAGCGTCAGCAGGCCTGGCACTTTGTTTATTGATTAGCTGTTACTTATCTAACTTCTGTATTAATTTTCTGTATTAAAGTTCTTGTCTAGCCTACTTTATGTGTGCAAATTACATGTGACTATGCCTGTTTCTTGACCCTGGCCTTGCCTGCCCTTTGTCTGGATTTGTTGTTATGTGCTCATTAAAGCTGCCCTGCCTGTTTTTTCTAAAGAAAAAAAGAATTTGATTTCTTTTACCACAGCAAAAGGCTAGATCTCTCTCTCTCTCTCTCTCTCTCTCTCTCTCTCTCTCTATATATATATATATATATATATATATATATATATATATATATATATATATATATATACAGTGTTGTATAAAGTACTAGAAAGCAATACTTGAGTAAAAGTACAAGTATCGTACTAGAAAAAGACTGGTAGAAGTGAAAGTTACCTTTTAGAATATTACTCAAGTAAAAGTCTTAAAGTATCTGATATTTACTGTACTTAAGTATCAAAAGTCATTTTCTGATATTTAATGTACTTAAGTATTTGAAGTAAAAGTAAAAAGTAAAATTTCAGTGATTTTTCGGTAGGCATAAGAGCAGGGGCGGTTCTAGGGTCTCATCTTTAGGGGGTTTTAGCCCTCAGTGAGAATTTTATATTATATATTATATGACTACATAGTAAGCCAAAAGTTATGGGATTATTAAATGGCAAAAGTGGACACCAAAATTTTATGCATGATGTAATGAAGCCAGTCTTGAATCAAATCAGTTCATGTATGTGTGCATTCTCTACAAACACTGTGTCCAATGAATGCAGTCATTAATAAAAATATTCACAAGACAAAGACCAAATCATTAAATGTTATTTTTATTTAGCATTGATTGGATTGTTTGCATTAATATTTTGTTTGTGCTACAACTCTGGTAATAAGAATAGTGAAATTTCCCTGCTTTTGGTTGCCGTCTTTGCGGCTTTCCGCCGATTAACGTTATAGATAAACGCCTCCAGCTCTGACTGCGCGTGCACGCTGCGTGTGCCTGTGCTTCTCCGTAGAGCGTGCAGAGCGTAATGCAATCTAGGAGCAGTGATTCGCCAAACCTCCCTTATTGCAGTCGCACACGTTTCTTCTGATTTTATTTTGTAGTAACGAGTAACGAAGATGCTTATTGGAAATATAGCGGAGTAAAAGTATACATTTTATCTAGGAAATGTAGTGGAGTAAAAGTGAAAGTTGACATAAATTTAAATAGCGAAGTAAAGTACAGATACGTGACATTTCTACTTAAGTACAGTAACAAAGTATTTGTACTCTGTTACATTACAACACTACAACACTACAACATTATATATCATATAAAAAACTATATATTCTTACCCTTTCGAGACATTTTTCCACAGCAACAATCACTTCATGCATAAGGGCTGTGAATTTGAAGGTTTATGAGAAATTCTGTTTTTTTTTCATGTTTAATGTAACAGCTTATGGTGTTCCAGCAACACTCAATCCCATTTTTGTGTAAAAATAGGATATTTTTAAACGTATACGCGTGGACAGAGACTCAAAGTGTGATAAAGACTTAGTGTGTTTGTTGGCACATGGTTAATCTTTAGTAGCTCTCAGAAGACAAGGCATGCACTGTGCCTCCATCAGTCTCTTCAGTCAGGAAGAGCAGCTGGTTGAAAATCTGCCCCTTCATGATGTAGAGAAGCCATGCAGGCAGGTGGCACAGAAGCCATGAGGGCACCGGGTATATAGGAGACTGACAAAAGTGGAGCTGGAAGCAAAGCTTCCCTGATGGAGACGACTTTCTCTATCCAAGCAGATTATTCAGGAGGATTATTTCACCCAAATCTCTTCTAATCACGTTTGACCAGCTCCCCCTTCCCGTCCTGCTCTCTGTCCTGGACCACGTCCGTGCTTAATTACTCGGTAACAATGTGCAGTTTGGTGAAAAGCACAGATTTCAGAATGAGTTCACGCCCGGCTCGTCCTCAGCCACCCGGGGCTGAGAATATTCATACCATACGGCACGTCACACAAGATCTGGAGGCCTCCTCGCTAGCAGTCGCCCCCTGCCACAGATAAATATGAACGATCTATCATCACCGTGCGTGCCGTGCCACCTCAGCAAATGACACTCATCTTTTATTCGTGACAGTTCCATAAAGAGGTGGAAAAAGCAAATCAGTCAAAGGCTCAGATGAGAGTCAACCTGATAAGCGATTCTAATGACTCTCTCTTGATAGAGGGCGAATGTGATACCCAAAGTCAGAGGTTGAGCAAATAAAGCAGAACGTCTTATTCTAAGAGAGAAGGGGAGCAGGGAGAAAGAGAGAAACAAAAGGGGAGACTGTAGAGGGACCAGGAAAAGAGAGAGATTGACAGAAAAAGGGAGTGAGGGACCACATGGCAAAACTGGAACTGAGGAATAGCTTGGGTGACAAAAGAGGAACTAAAAGGCACAAAGAAAATGAACTGGTCAGCCTTTAGTTTCCCTCAGGGCAGATATCCAGAGAATCAGACTAATCAGGCAGGTGTCGTTCTTAAACACAAACTCACCTTTGTCTTAATGTCCTTCTGTGTACCTCCTACTGACAACTAATTCTTTAATTCAGTAAACTTGAAAAAAGTTTCCTCATGTGGACCAGACAAATGTCAACACAATGTCCTCACAAACTGTCAGCAATTCACATTGACATTTGTTCCCCACCAAGATATAAAAACATGACCATGCACTCATTTACACTATCTATCTATCTATCTATCTATCTATCTATCTATCTATCTATCTATCTATCTATCTATCTATCTATCTAGTGAATGCAACCCACACACAAGCCTTCTGTCTATCTTGGCATCCTCCCTATTTTTTTCTAACCTCTGCTGACACCACATCAGTGCATTCACACACACACACACACACACACACACACACACACACATACACACACACACACACACAAACACACACACACACACACACACACACACACACACTCAGGCACACACAAGCTTCCCTGCCTGGGTCACGCTCTCTGTGTTTCTAAGCAGCAGTAAAGCCGTGAGTCCAGCCTGAAGCTCGGTGCCCCAGTGTCACTGCTGTGCCAGTTTATTTATCTTTTCACTGCCCACACATCCTTTCTCTCTCTGCACCGTGTTACAGCATCTCTCCATCTCCTTTTCAGCTGCTTTCCATTCTTTTCATCAAACATCCCCCTTCCTCTTCTATCCTCATCTCTCTCCTGACTCCGTGCTGCTCCGCTTTCCATCGGCCGTTCACGATAATCATTTTCTTTAATGTCAGCAACTAAGAACACAAACAATAGGGAAGTAAAAGTCTATCTTAAACGATAATTCCCACATTCCTCATATTCAGATCGCGAATATGATTTATGTGAAAGAGTACCCGTGGGTGTGGTATTGTCTTGGTTGGTTATGTATGTGCATTAGAGCAGCTTTGGGGCTTTGGGGTTGATGCTAGGGTAAACAGCAGCAAATACTAGCGCAGCTGCACCTCTCAGCTCTGCTAATCCAAAAGAGCTGATGATTTCCCTCATGCAGAAAGACCCGAGTGGGTCTTTACATAATTATATGCAAACCAGGGTGGGCATTATGAGGATATTTCGTAATTTTGCTCAATTGCTCAAGTTTTTTGAATATTGTGAGTGTCGTCAGTATCTCGACTGCCACCTGCACCTGAATGAACATTAACAACCATATTATTTCCTTGTTCATTCTTGATTGAATGAAAAACATTGCAACATTTCTAAATGTAGCATTGATATCAGGGGGTTTTGTTGTGGTGGTGGTTCTCTTTTGTATCATAAAAATCTTTAAGTATCATTATTTTTTACCCCTGCTTCAGTTTTTAGTATTTAATGCAAACTGCATAGATGCAGCAAAATGCTTCAACTGACTGAACCAAATACTTAAAAAAACAAAGTGAATAAATGTAGCAGAAACCTGGCTGTAGTTCAGCGATACTAGTCATTCAAAGAGTATCTAAATTTGTACAGATTGGGGAGATTTTCATAGACTTTGAGACATTTTTTTTAATTCATCAAAAGGTAACAAGAAGGTCCAAATTCAATACAAATCTTATTTATAACCATAAACTAGTCACAGGTTAAATTAAGGTAACTGTTGTCACCATTCAATCACGTTAGTTGTTTATCCATATATTTCTAAGAGCACAATTTTATGTAAGTGGACAAATTTGTCTGAGATACCAGATAAAGAAAAACAGATAATCTGTTTGCCAACTTTTTTACTGTCTGAAATGTTTCTTTGTTTGAAATCTTTCAGTATTCTGAATCTTTCTGTATATTTCTAATTCTTGTGAGTGAAATCTAAATGTTCACTTGGTATGTTTTTATATCATATCATCATATAAACATATCATTGTGTTAAAATAAACAGTACTTGTCCAGTTGTTTTCCTTGATATAAAGTCACACGGTTCACTTGATGGTCAGAAATGATTCATATAAGAGCGCTGCATGGGGGAAAAAATACAAAATTACTCATGTCAGCTTTTTCATAGAAATCAGGAATGTGGAATGTACCCAGCTTACGTTTGCATTTATTGAGTTGGCGGACTTTTTTTTTATTCACCTAGATTCAACAGTGCAGCAAAGTACAAAGTACAATCCAAGAATAAACATGCTGATGGAGTTGACTGATAAAAGCACATCAGAAATGAATGAGTGTCTGGAACAGAAAGCTGACTTCCTGTCTTGCTGCCTAGCTGATCTTCTAAGGCAGAACGTTGACGGCCACAAAGACGTCTATAAGTAAGCTGTGCTGTGATCGAGCGAGCTGGCTAATAAACCCTTATGTTCAATAGCCCTACTAGCCAGTTAAGCTAGTTGGAGTGATTCCAGAGCAAACTGTCTGCAATGGTGCATGTCTTAAATATGTACACAAACCGCTCCCCTCCCCCACCGTGCTGGTGTTTTCCTCAAAGCCCAAAGACAAACATGCTAAGCGCTAAGTCACTCCTCAGTCAGACTATGAATCATACAACTTGAAGTCTAACTTTGAATAGATTGCCTGTATACAAATATAATATACACATCTATTTTGCATTTAGCCCTGGCAGACTGATCACTGTCCACCAGTGAGCTGAAACTCTATAGAGGATTGATCTTTTTTCCAAGCATTTGTGTCATTTTCATCCAATACTTGCTATCAGCAGAATTTATGCAGACTACAGAGCGAAATATCCTAGTCAACTATATCCACAAGTTTTGCAAATGTGTGCATTTCCTTTTGTCTGGACAACCATAGAAGCATAAAAATCATGGAAATCTCCTCAATTCTCAACCAGATTAGACTCCGGCCCCGAGGTTATACGTCTCAATCTTACAAGCCTTGGATAAAAGCCTGCTTCCCCTTGTTAAAAAAAGGGAAGGCAATTTATCATCAATCTCATAAACATCAACAGACAGAAGTTAAAAAAAAGAAGTAGAGAATAATAATAATAATGGCCCTTTCCCGGCAGGGAATCTAATAATCTTTAAATCATTTTGAAGCTGGCTGCCATGACGGATGGCTTCGCCGTGGCATTGTTTCCATACTGATGCATGTTTATGGCCCAATCCTTTAGGAACCAGAGGCCCTTGTGCTAACATTAAAATCTATAAAGAACCGCTTTTCTGATATGGTTGTGAGAAGGAATTCAGAGTATAAAAATAGAGTTCATATTGCTCTGCAAATCAATACGCACGGCTTTACGTGCTCCAGGGAAGCCGATGGATTTACACAAGGTTTAAATTTAAGCAAACAAGCCAACAAGCATCGACTTCATTAATGTCTGTCAATCGAGACGATGTCCGAACACATTGTAGCTCAGTAAAACACCGAACGCTTAGCTGTATGTGTGTACACGAGATGTCAAGCAATCATTCTTGTAGTCAAGCTACGCTGCTGTCTCACTGGTCAGCAGTGAATGTCTGAAGATGAAGAAAAGGGAAGGTTTGCTGTGTACGAAACGTTTTCTAGTCATTTCCATCTAAAATAGAAATTCATTCTAAAAATCATTCATTATTATACTATTGTATTATTATATATTATTATATTATTATATATATTGACCTTGACATAATATTATTTACTATTTTTCCACTTCTGGTAGTTTATTTAATTATATTTAAATCATACACATTAATTTGTAATTTCATTTTTGTTAATCATTAATTTATTAGGCACTGAAGTCTAAAATTTTCTGAAACCTTTTCTATGCAATAATTACAGCGAGTTGCTCTTACTGTATAAAACAAAGCCACATGTGTGCGCAGATTTCTGACTCCTTCTCACCTCGTTTGGGAATTTTCTCACCCTGTTGAACTTGCAGTCGCTGTGGCAACCCCGCCGCCTCAGGTGAAGCGCCGGCCCGGGGTGTCACATGAGGTGGCGGCTCAACAGAGCTGCTAATTAACACACTGTTCAACCCTCCTTGCTTAACGAAGCCTTAATTACCTGAGCATAGCAGCAAGGGAGAGGAAAAAGGAGAGAAAACTGAACGGTTTCTAACAAATCCTGTGTCAGAGAGTGGAGTGGCCTGGCCCACCACGAGTGGCTCTCACTCTAAAGCGCACTGAGGGATTTCAAACACAGAAGGACAGTTATTTCAATAGAGCAGTCGCCTTATTCTCTGAGATTATAATCCTCTTCACATCCCTCTCACTGGGAGGACGGACACACATTCGCAGCTTCTTCGGAGCGCTGTCAGGCTCTGCAGGAGATGTGTGCCAGCGGCGGGCCAGCATCAGAGATAATTAGAGCGCTTCTCTCCCATCTTGGCATGAGGGAAAGAATCCCTCCTGAGAAAGAAACACAGCATCTCTTCATCTGGAAAGTTGCACCTGCTGGGATTCTGAGTCTCTGATCACATCGGTGTGGCTCCGTCAGTGCGCTGACAGACCAAAACACACGAACACCCACACGGACACGCAAACATACCACTGTCAATTAATCACTAGTGAAAAGAAAGCTCTTTTCAGCAATAACGTGATTTGTGTGAAACTGCTAATAGACACCTCCTGTGAAAGCCCAGAATTGACCACACACACACACACACACACACACATACTGAACAAAGTACAACAGTAAAGTGGCTAATTTCAACTGTTATCGTTTAGCAAAAACAGCAGCACAAGGATTCAACTACAACCTGACAAATAAGCAGCATGATTCAGACACCTGTGAATGTGCATATGGATTTGAGCAGCGAAGAGTGAAGGGGAGCTCTTGTGATTGCGATGAGTTGCCCTGTGTGCATGTGGAGTGCAGGAAATGATGAAAAAGAACGACAGCTTCTCTTCCTTCTGACAGTGTTTCTTTAATTACTCTAAGCTTTCCCATGGGGAGATAAGACAGTCTCTATAATAGGAGAGTCACAAATACAGTATGGCAACAAAGAGCTGAGCCAAGTTTGGAATAAACACACCCAGATTAGCTGTTGCTCTCAGGAGGACTATTACTGATTCACAGAGCTATTGTCCCTTCTTCCTCCTCCCCCATTCATTTTCTCTCCATCTTTCTCCCTCTACCGCGTGCCGCACCTCGGCTTTCGATGTAAAACCGGCGTATTGATGTACCGTGGCGGCTTAAGTGACTCTGGGAATCCGTAACTCCTAACGTGTCTTTTTGTCTTCCTTTCGAAGGCTTATGGTGGGGATAGGAGGTTGCAAAACAGATCGCTTTAATAATTGCTGAATGTTTTCTATGGAGACGGAGGCACTAAACCTCCTCCGAATAATTTGAAAGCAGCACCAGACACGTTTTGCAATAGTGTTCTAGCCGAGTCAGTAAATAAACCTGTGCGAGAGGTGGATGCAGAACCAGGGAAAAGGAAGACGTGAAAAAAAAAAGAGAAAAAGGAAGAAATGTGAGAGGGACAATCACAACGCTTCACACTGTGTAAACACATAAACAGCTGCAGTACAATAGACCTTGAAATACACAGCAGTAGGGGAATTAAGATCCTCATAAAAACGGTAAGACACCATGGTGACAACATTTTTCATGATAGGAAGCTACATCAATATGAGTTGAACCTACTGAAGTTAGCATTCTGTCCCGGCAGACAAGAGTGCTGGGATTTAAACTCATAAGCATGTCACCTAAAGCCTTAATCACTGAAACAACTGACACACTGAAGCTGTTAAAACATCTCATGGAGGATCAACACTGTGCTTTCATGGTGGTTTTGCCTTCAACTTGTCACATATCAGTATATATTCCACCAATTTCTTTTGGTTTTTACTTTTTTAATACTTCTTACAGTAACACTCACTCACTCACTCATTTTCTACCGCTTATCCGAACTACCTCGGGTCACGGGGAGCCTGTGCCTATCTCAGGCGTCATCGGGCATCAAGGCAGGATACACCCTGGACGGAGTGCCAACCCATCGCAGGGCATACACACACTCTCATTCACTCACGCAATCACACACTACGGACAATTTTCCAGAGATGCCAATCAACCTACCATGCATGTCTTTGGACCGGGGGAGGAAACCGGAGTACCCGGAGGAAACCCCCGAGGCACGGGGAGAACATGCAAACTCCACACACACAAGGCGGAGGCGGGAATCGAACCCCCAACCCTGGAGGTGTGAGGCGAACGTGCTAACCACTAAGCCACCGTGCCCCCACTTCTTAACACATCCCTCCAAAATGAAGTGAGTGTTTGGCTGGCTTGATATTTGATGACTGTTAAGGACAAAGCAGCCTTTATCATTTATATCATTTTCATTCTCATCAAACCATTAAGTCAGCCCTTGTGTCCTATAATTGGGGAGGCTCTTTCGAATAATGCCACTCCCACAAAGGTTTAGGACATCAGTGAGGTGACATATTTCCAATATTCATCTGAGGCTGCATCCACTACGTTCTGAGATGCTTTTCTGCCCACCGTGGTTGTAAAGCATGGTTATTTAAACCAGTTTATTTATTCTCCTCTGATCGCTCTCTAAAATAAGGAGTCCACTCACAGATCTGCCAATCACTAGATGTTTTTCTTGTTGTTGTTGTTGTTTTTTTTTTGCAGCATTCTGTGCAAACTCTAAAAATTGTCCTGTGTGAAAATCCCCAGAGATCCAAAGTTTTTGAAAAACTCAAACCAGCCCATCTGGCACAACCATGGATGATCAATGTCACAGAGATCACATGTATTTCTTAGTTCTGTTTGATGCAAACTTAAGATCTTGACATTTATCTGCATGAGTTAACTCATTTAACTGAGTTAATGTCCAAGAGTGTTATTAAAGTAGCTGTTGAGATTATATGCCTATGGAAATACTGTATCTGTGTACAAGAATATACATTAGTAAAGCACATTATTATTATTATTATTAGTAGTAGTAGTAGTAGTAGTAGTAGTAGTAGTAGTAGTAGTATTTATATATTATTATAAGTAGTAGTATTATACTGAGGTTCGTTTGTAATTGATTGTTTTACTGTTTATTTCTCAATAACATCATTATTTTGATGCTTTATTCTGAATCATCTTTGCTTTAGAAAAAAAATCCTTAAGATGAACCTAAGATGTTTGCACAGTGTTGTGTACATTATTCAGTACAACAGGCATCACTTGAGGGGAAAATGAAGCTTGGCCTTTTTGTGGGTGAAGAATTCTGAGGTACAAGACAGACTGTTGCGACGCAGAATCGTCATTCAGAAGCGAGAAAGTGCAATATTTTATCAAAGGCTGTTGACAGCAGGCATTCACTCGAGCCGTACTGTGTGATAAGAAAGCGTTTCAGGAATATTCAGTTAAGCTTCTGTGCCAGTCAATTGACTCAATATTGCACGGATAAACAGTAATTTCACGGATAAACCCAATGTCCAGGGAAAAAATAAATAAATATTTTTTTTTTTTAAATCCAAGACTGCAGAATGATGAAAGACGAAGCAGAAGAGTGGATAAACACACCCACACACAGACAGACACAGCAGGCAGACTAGCAAAGAACAACTTCAACACCAGAAGCTTACATTATCAACATTTGTCCCTTCCATATCAGATAATCTGGATAAAGCTTTGAGATCTTGTGTAAGTGTACAAAAGCATAAATCCACAAACTCCTACTGTATTCCTCTATTCTTACTGTAGACCTATCTAAACACACAGGAAGTAAAGACAAGATGGAGATATAGATATAGATGTTGATGTAGAAACAGATTTAGATATAAATATAGATACAGATGTAGGTGTAGTTATAGATACAGATGTAGTTGTAGATACAGATGTAGGTGTAGTTATAGTTACAGATGTAGGTGTAGTTATAGATACAGATGTAGTTGTAGATACAGATGTAGGTGTAGTTATAGTTACAGATGTAGGTGTAGTTATAGATACAGATGTAGTTGTAGATACAGATGTAGGTGTAGTTATAGTTACAGATGTAGGTGTAGTTATAGATACAGATGTAGTTGTAGATACAGATGATAGGTGTAGTTATAGTTACAGATGTAGATGTAGTTATAGATACAGATGTAGGTGTAGTTATAGATACAGATGTAGGTGTAGTTATAGATACAGATGTAGATGTAGTTACAGATGTAGGTGTAGTTATAGATGTAGATACAGATATAGGTGTAGTTATAGATACAGATGTAGTTATAGATACAGATGTAGTTATAGATACAGATGTAGGTGTAGTTATAGATACAGATGTAGTTGTAGATACAGATGTAGATGTATTTATAGATACAGATGTAGGTGTAGTTATAGATACAGATGTAGGTGTAGTTATAGATACAGATGTAGTTGTAGATACAGATGTAGGTGTAGTTATAGATACAGATGTAGGTGTAGTTATAAATACAGATGTAGATGTAGATACAGATGTAGGTGTAGTTATAGATGTAGATACAGATGTAGGTGTAGCTATAGATACAGATGTAGTTATAGATAAAGATGTAGGTATACAGTAGTTATAGATGTAGGTGTAGTTGTAGATACAGATGTAGGTGTAGTTATAGATACAGATGTAGGTGTAGTTATAGATACAGATGTAGTTGTAGTTATAGATGTAGGTGTAGTTGTAGATACAGATGTAGGTGTAGTTGTAGATACAGATGTAGGTGTAGTTATAGATACATATGTAGTTGTAGATACAGATGTTGGTGTAGTTATAGATACATATGTAGGTGTAGCTATATATACAGATGTAGAGGTAGATACAGATGTAGGTGTAGTTATAGATACAGATGTAGATGTAGATACAGATGTACATGTAGTTATAGATACAGATGTAGGTGTAGTTATATATACAGATGTAGAGGTAGATACAGATGTAGGTGTAGTTATAGATACAGATGTAGTTATAGATACAGATGTAGTTATAGATACAGATGTAGTTGTAGATACAGATGTAGATGTAGTTATAGATACAGATGTAGGTGTAGTTATAGATACAGATGTAGGTGTAGTTATAGATGTAGGTGTAGTTGTAGATACAGATGTAGGTGTAGTTGTAGATACAGATGTAGGTGTAGTTGTAGATACAGATGTAGTTGTAGATACAGATGTAGGTGTAGTTATAGATACAGATGTAGATGTAGATACAGATGTTGGTGTAGTTATAGATACATATGTAGGTGTAGCTATGTATACAGATGTAGAGGTAGATACAGATGTAGGTGTAGTTATAGATGTAGGTGTAGTTGTAGATACAGATGTAGATGTAGTTATAGATACAGATGTAGGTGTAGTTATATATACAGATGTAGCGGTAGATACAGATGTAGATGTAGTTATAGATACAGATGTAGGTGTAGTTATATATACAGATGTAGCGGTAGATACAGATGTAGGTGTAGTTATAGATACAGATGTAGTTGTAGATACAGATGTAGATGTAGTTATAGATACAGATGTAGGTGTAGATGTAGATACAGATGTAGGTGTAATTATAGATACAGATGTAGGTGTAGTTATAGATACAAATGTAGATACAGATGTAGTTGTAGATACAGATGTAGGTGTAGTTATAGATACAGATGTAGATGTAGATACAGATGTAGGTGTAGTTATAGATACAGATGTAGATATAGATATAAATGTAGATGTAGATACAGATGTAGGTGTAGTTATAGATACAGATGTAGATGTAGATATAGATATAAATGTAGATGTAGATACAGATGTAGGTGTAGTTATAGATACAGATGTAGATATAGATATAAATGTAGTTGTAGATACAGATGTAGGTGTAGTTATAGATACAGATGTAGATGTAGATACAGATGTAGGTGTAGTTATAGATACAGATGTAGATATAGATATAAATGTAGATGTAGATACAGATGTAGGTGTAGTTATAGATACAGATGTAGATGTAGATACAGATGTAGGTGTAGTTATAGATACAGATGTAGATGTAGATACAGATGTAGGTGTAGTTATAGATACAGATGTAGATATAGATATAAATGTAGTTGTAGATACAGTTGTAGGTGTAGTTATAGATACAGATGTAGATGTAGATACAGATGTAGGTGTAGTTATAGATACAGATGTAGATGTAGATACAGATGTAGGTGTAGTTATAGATACAGATGTAGATATAGATATAAATGTAGATGTAGATACAGATGTAGATGTAGATACAGATGTAGGTGTAGTTATAGATACAGATGTAGATATAGATATAAATGTAGATGTAGATACAGATGTAGATGTAGATACAGATGTAGGTGTAGTTATAGATACAGATGTAGATATAGATATAAATGTAGTTGTAGATACAGATGTAGGTGTAGTTATAGATACAGATGTAGATGTAGATACAGATGTAGGTGTAGTTATAGATACAGATGTAGATGTAGATACAGATGTAGGTGTAGTTATAGATACAGATGTAGATATAGATATAAATGTAGTTGTAGATACAGTTGTAGGTGTAGTTATAGATACAGATGTAGATGTAGATACAGATGTAGGTGTAGTTATAGATACAGATGTAGATGTAGATACAGATGTAGGTGTAGTTATAGATACAGATGTAGATATAGATATAAATGTAGATGTAGATACAGATGTAGATGTAGATACAGATGTAGGTGTAGTTATAGATACAGATGTAGATATAGATATAAATGTAGATGTAGATACAGATGTAGATGTAGATACAGATGTAGGTGTAGTTATAGATACAGATGTAGATATAGATATAAATGTAGTTGTAGATACAGATGTAGGTGTAGTTATAGATACAGATGTAGATGTAGATACAGATGTAGGTGTAGTTATAGATACAGATGTAGATGTAGATACAGATGTAGGTGTAGTTATAGATAAAGATGTAGATATAGATATAAATGTAGATGTAGATACAGATGTAGGTGTAGTTATAGATACAGTACAGATGCAGATAAGGTTGCATAATTAAAAGCTCGGTTTCTAAAAGGCAGCACGGCGTTAAGACCATCTTTTGTCTTACATAACATCTGATGCAACTGATACAGACAACACACCAGGGCTGAGCAATATACTATGCTGTCATTCTCATGGGAAATTACACTACAATACACTTTTTCTGGTATCATCAGAATTTCTAGGATGCTGTCCAACTGCTTGTTTCATTTCAAGAGATTGCATCCAATTATTCAGATTCAGGAAAACACAAACCAATCAGATCTACATTGTAACAACTGCCGATGTGGATCTCAGGTCTTCTTTTTTTCAACAAATTGTTCTTTCTTTAATTAATTAGAATATTTCTTTCTAAAAAATTAATTGCAAATTATATTGTGAGTAATCTTATGACTACAAAACTGCACCATGTCACTCGTTCCCTATAAACCCTATTATGGCAGTGCATTATTGTGCACAATTGTGTAGCGATGTCCTAAAGCAGAGAGCAAAAATCCCACAATGCATTGCAGGAGGTTAATGTTCAATTAATGTACCTTACTCGCTACAGAATATTTATTATACATATACTTACAGGTTTGTATGGACTAGGAATTAGGGTATTATTTCAGACATCATACTGCAATGCATTATGGGACAAATTGAGCATGCAATTAGTGTGAGGTTGTTTTTTTAACAAAGAATATCACATAAATAGCAGGAAGAGGAAACAATAGACAACTCCCATAAGGAAAATGGGAGACATTTAATTTCCCATAATAATACAGTCAATTAAAAATGATGCATTCAAAACACAATATAAAGACAAAATAAAATAGGGTTTGAGTTCTTTAAGTGGTAGGAAGCCTCAAGAAAATACATCAACATCATATATTGTTAAAATGTCTTGAAGTACATGTATTTTTACGCAGTCGAATAACCATTTCTAACTTATAAAAAAATAATCCAATTTTTTTTTTCTGGCATACAATCTATAGATTTACGTTAATGCTCTTTCATTTTTTTTTTTTTTTAATTTCTCTGTGCTTCTCTCTTTCTTCTTCTCATCTGTCTGTGGTGTGTGGCTGACCTTCTGGTATCTGCTCTCTAGGAGGCCACGTAACCAGCCTGCCTTAGCCCACTGAGGTGTGTAAGATCAAAAGATGAGACTGAAAAAGAAAGACGGATGAAAGAAAGAAAGAAGATGAAAAAAAAACTCTGAAGGAACGTCCTCTCCATGAACCCCACCTGTGCTCCTGCTTCTACCTTTACCCGCTTACACACAGCCTTGTTATTATTTCTGTCTGAAATTATACACTCTCTTCCTCATTATTCACTCTATAGACTATTCTGTGGAGAGAGGATTTCAGGAAAGTGAGGAAGACAACAAACCAGAACCAGACAGAGTGCCTTTTCACTACTTATATCTAAAATGATTTTTATGATACATACTTTTGTGCACTTTTTATATTTCAGATGAGAATTCAACATGCCATGAACTGACATGCATTTATTTTATTTATTAATCTTTTTTCCAAACGCAGTAAGTGGGTCAAAATATATTATAGAAAGTAAAAAAAAGTTCTGAAATATTAATTACATTAGAAGACTAAATAAATAAACAACAATAAATAATGATATTGTTAACATATACACATATACAATATATTGTATAATATATTGTAAATATTGTGTGTGTGTGTGTGTGGGTTTTCTTCTGTTATTTAATATTCTTCTTGTAGAAATTAAGCCCATTTCTAACTATTTTTAAGCTTGTACTATTAACATTTATTTTTGTTGCTAATTTTAGGCATTCATTTTTAGAAAAAAGCATAAGTAAGGCTTAAAAACAATAAAACATGCCTTGAATAGGGTTATTATCATTAATCGTAGATTCAAGATATCACTTGGAATAAAGCTAGCAAAGGCATGTTAAGCTAAGTAACAAATTACATCCTTATTAATAAGATGGAGTATAAACACATTTTATCTAATTATCACATAATAATATGACAGAAATACTGATAAAAATCCTTTTTTTTTTTTTTTGAGAAAGCTACTCAGGGTACCTGGTTGTGTACTAGTGAAAGGATGTGAGATACAGTATGAAGCCTGCATTTTGTTCCATTCATTCAGTAATTGCCTGGTCACAGAGGTCTACTTTAGCAACTAGTTGATACAGAAGCAGACAATTTTTTACAACATCAGAGGTGGGTACAAAGAAAAAAAAACTGTACAAGCAAGGATTAATTATGAGACTCATTAATTATGAGACTGGAGTGATGTAGCTGTGGTTGAGGAACTGTCAGAGCCAGAAGTCATAAACAATGCTGACACTGCTGCTACTTCTAATTATCTGTGATATTTAATTAAAGAAAAATCAGTTTAGGTCACTCCTATTTTTAGGTTCTTGCTTCTGAATTTGGAAATAAGACAAATAAAGCAGGTACAGAATGAATCTGGAGACTTGTCTTGTCTCTCTCTAATATTCATAGCTGTATAAGTTTACTGACTTTTACAAATTATTAAAGGCTGATTGCTTTTTCATCAAGTCCATGCTTTTTTTTTTGGACGCAATAAATTACCCCAACACCATTACAAGCATTTTGCTGAAAATATAAGACTATGATACATTTAAAGCATGATTCCAAACAAGTTCTGTGCTGCATGATGCCTTCAACATAAAAGCCGAGACAACAGATCAGATTTTCCACAATATCTCTATTAAATTGCCATTTATTTTGAATGAACATGTAACAGCAGGTGAATAATTGTTCTACATTGTGCATTGTGGTAATCACACACAATTTCTTCTCCCGTGATGCGCTCTTTAATCCGCTTTTAGAAGGCTGGATTTTCGCTAGCGACTTTGTATTCTGAGGCGTTAACACCTCGTAATGAGGGGAAACTGTGATTCTGTTGCAACGTGCCCCTCCTCCAGCTCTTCACCGGAATCGTCTCTGTAACGTTGTCTCTTGAGGGAGCCGTAATAAATTAATACGTAGCCCTTTGCTAACCCAACACTGTTAAATAAGTCGGCACCACACGTGGAACGTTATATGTGATGGATGAGGAGGACGAGGAAGAGGAGGAGGATGGGCTAGAAAGCAGGAAAAAAGAAAAATTTACTGAAGCGTGTGTGTGAGAGAGAGAAAGAAAGAGAAAGAGGGGAGAGGAAGACAGGAAGAAAGATCAGAGTTGAAAGTTAAAAGGTGATGATGTTATTAATGTTGCTGTTCTCTAGAGAGGACCCCAGATACGCTGTCTTTGTATTGAAAGGACGAATGCAGGGTTTTGGTGGGCTGCATGCAGACGGTTTATTGGTGCTGGTGTGTGACTCCCTACACACACACACACACACACACACACACACACACACACACACGCACACACACACCTTCCCTGGAGAGTGGTCCTCCAGCTGTCATATGCCACTGGCTTAGAGCAAACTTCTAGCACAACCATTTTCATTAGCTCAACCACTGCACTAGGAGCCCAGCTGCTCCTCTATAGACCCCACTGCCATAGCACACTCCACAACATCTGGTGCTGGTCCTCCGTTCCAGAGAGTGAGACAGACAGAGACAGAGAGAGGTGGGTAGATAGCGCGTAAGAGTGTAGCACCGGGAGAGAGATCAGAGAGACAGTGCCATCTGGAGAGAGGAGAGGCAGAACCTGAGTGCAGTCGAACACATGGTAAGGAGTGTCGCCATTCCTGTGTAAATAATAAAACGCTACAAAGCAACCTAATGCATGCAGGCACATTACAGCACATATTTTTTTTTTCCTGATCATAAAGCAAACCCTGAAATAAAATGATGGATTCTTGACATTTTGTTAAGTGACACACATCCGTGCAGGCTGCAACTTGCTAAAAAGAGTCGAGTTAAAAAGAAGCCATTATCAGGATATGTTTAGGTTTTATGCAATCAACTATAGCAAAAGCTTCTCATTTTCTTTAAAGAGCGAGGCTGAGTCGGCGGCTTAGTGAAGCGACATTTTCAGAATGCCTTATGATTAGATTTCACTTATAGATATTACACCAATACTTTAGTAGAGATAACCAGCTGTTTCTGAATTAGGAATTGCATTTTCTGTCTTCCTGGAGTGAATTTATTATTTAAGTAAAGAGTAAAACACAACAGGGTGCTGTTATAGAAAAATAATCAAAGATGATATGAGAGAAAAAAAAAGGTTTCGAAAGCAGAAAAAATACAGGCTATAATATAGTGCTGACAAAAGAGATTCCTTTCATAAATGTTAAATAAACATTTCCTTCTAAACAACCGCACCACATTGATCGCATCACATCCTTCTATATCTAGCCTTAGATTATGTGGCATGTCCACTGTACGCTGTACACTATATTAGTCCCTGTGAACGAACTGTTACTATAGAAACCATTATGTCTTACAACACAGACATTAATATAGAACTGTAAATTTATTTACAGCCCAAATGATTGTCATAACTGTTGTTACAGCACATTAATCAACACCTCCTGACCAATCCCATTCAGCATAGCAGGTACATGGTATAATTATAACTGTATAATTGTCACCCATTCTTGTGTTAACTATATGACGTTCTATAGGTAATGATATCATTAGGCACATTAGTCCGTCAGGTGTTCGATTCACATTCAATAAACAAACCCAAGTTGTTGGTTTTTTTTTTTTGGTTAGTGTCAGGAAAGGCGGGGACAAAAGTAGACCCAAAAACACAGTTATAACAAGTTAAAAAAAATTCATTAACAAAAGAAACAAACAGGGAACAGAAATTTACAAGCACAAAAACCGTCAAAACATGAACATAAACATAAACCGACACACAAAAGACAAGGACTCCACGAAGCTACACACAATGTGGGGGAAATAAATAGACATAATAATGTGTCCATTACGAACAGGTGAGTATGAAGAGGTGACACAAAACACACTGCCGGAACGCCCCCAAATGTCCAAGCAAATGTCCTGACACTTAGTGGTTTGTTAGTGCACTGTATTTTAATTAGCAGTTAGTGGAGTAGCCTATTTATTATTGAAATGGGCTGTCCATCTACAAAACTGGGTTTCTTTAAGTCAGGAAAAATGCCATTTTACCCTTGTGTCTATGCTAAAAAAAAGAAGTCCCAATAGGTGCCGCAATTATGAGCCATACTGGGTTTGAAAATGTCATTGCACAGAGGGATTTCAGAATCTGGGCATGTCAATTTGGGGCCAAAAGAAATCGCTCCTGCATTCTTGAATGGCGCAACAGAAAAGCATTCACCTTATTGTCTAGAGTTTGAACGTTCAAATTCCTGATAATGCCACAGCCATTTAGCCTTCAGAGCAAAAAATTGGTTGTTCTCTCCGGTTATGAGGGCTTGTGTACTCTCTTTCACCTATCAGTCACAGTGACACTAGCCAATCATAAGCGTTTATATGTTGATGTATGAAGAAAAGAAGAAAGAAGATCGTTTCCTCCAAGTATGTTACCCTGCCCTGTGATGCCTAATGAACTACAGTGTGAAATATGTACTGTATGACTGCTATATAATCCCTAATTTCTCTCACCAACACACAAAGCTGACAATGCAGTAAATAGTACAACCAAGGTTTATAGTATGACATGAGCGTAGTTATCTCTGTCTAATGATGGCATCAGGACCACAACAATGTGACTCAGAACTTTCTACACCAGAGCATTAACGTTAATATTAACATGATTGAGATAGCAACAAAAGATTGCTCACAGCGAGCAAGTGTTTGTTTGGCTCCTGTGTGTCATGTGGTAATTCACTACATATTGCCAACAAACAAGCATCCAGTTTGATGCTTTTATAAAAATTATATTCCACAAAACTAATGAACACATTTTATTAAGCAAATGTCATCCTGTATCTTATCATATTCATATACACATTGCAAAAATCTGAAAAACTCTCTTTTTCCAGAGGCTAAAATACCTGTTTTGTTGTGCCCATGTTCAGCATTGAATTTCTTTGTCATGTCTCTACAGTGGTGATTAATGACTCATATGAAAGTAGACACTCATAAGTATTTCTGTTTTTTCCCTAGCCTACTAGCTTAATATATTCATAGAAAAGCTCCAGAAAAACACCAAAACCTTAGGGTAGGTTTTTGATTTCACACAAATGTTTCTATCTTCAAAGTAAATGGTGATATCAAACCCTTCCCTGCTTTCTGAGACGCCCCAAGTGCTTATTCATAAGCATCTAACATTTGAAGGTGTTATCTTCAACCACTAACATTCAAAGTAAGGTTATCCAACATAGGGAAAAACATCTCACCCTGAAAGCCAACAGTGTCCTGACTCATTATACTGATTGAAAATGTCTGATAAGCCGATTCGCAATCTATTGGTGAAAAGAGTTAAATGCGCTTTAAACATGAGTTTAAAACATTCATTCGTGTTAAAGAATTCCAAATCCATTCATTATGTCTTGAACAATTTTTCAAAATGAATTTACCTTCTCTGAGCTAAAAGAGCTTCTTATACTGTAGTTGTTTGAATTGCCAGTACTTGTGTCACAAGGCAAATGTGTGGGATCCACAGGAACAACATTTTCCTCTGGAACATTGGAACTAGCAACTGTAGCACCCTGGATAGTCCTCAGCTTAGCCAGACTGACTGTGTGATACGTTAGCTTGTCTCGTAGAACTTGGAAAAAAAGTGAAATACCTGCTGCGAAGTGCATCTGTGACCCTTTTATGTGACGTGTTTCATTTAAAAGGTATCCAACCCCCCACTACAACGCTAGACTGGAAGCAACAGTGATTAATGAAGAATCAATAGTTTTGCTGCCACCCCCTGTGTGTGTATGTGTGTGTGTCCAGACAGACTATGTTAGGAGATGCTAATTGCTGTTTCACCTACAAGATATTTCAAGGCAAATTTGGCAAAGTGAGTGCAGGCTATAGTCAGGAAGCCGTCTCAGCGAGCCCAAAATCTCTCAATTAACCCAGATCTGATCAGGGTGGAGGCGACGCCATGTTTTATCACGTCCTCATTAACTCAGAAGAGAATAGGCAGCATCTCTGACAGACTCTTAACTCTCTCTGTCACTGTGATGTATACGCCACCAGCCTGCCATCGAGCGATTCATGTACTTCGTCTAGAAATCACCTCCAATAATTTAACCTGTGTGTAGTGCAAAGACGTGGACGTGGAGTCGGTCTCCGCGCTGCGTTCGATACACCGAGGTATAGATAAGGCCACTACTACGCCCTGACCAAGAGGTAAACCGACCTATTGATCTCGCAAGAGAAACTCTGTTCATACTGCAGAATAATGCAGGTCTAATCACAAACAATTAAACATGCCAGAATGCTGCGCATGCACTATATGATCATATAATATATCATAACTGCTATATCATACAGTATGCTATAAGTATATTAATAATGAATTAATAAAAACACAATCAGTCCGTTTTAATGTGGTTTATAAAGGAGAATGTCTATAACAACTTTTTTTTTTTACTTGTTTATTTCGGGTTATTTTTTTCAATAATGTGAGCAGCAAGATAACATTTTATATCTTGTTGGTCTACTGACCTGCCCCTCTAGGGCTAATCGAATGATCATTCCCTGTTCCCAATATCCAATTTAAATTACAAATAAGGGGTTTTAAACAAGCACACAGGAACTGGATTTAAAGGGATCTCTCTCTCTCTCTCTCTCTCTCTCTCTCTCTCTCTCTCTTTCCATTTTAATCTACACTCTTTTAAATCACATTCAGATCTCTACTTCATCACAAACAGGAAAAAAGGAACAAGCGCAACCTCATTAAACTATGAAATTGCTACACATATTTTAGTACAACAAAACTATCAAACTCCTTCCCTGAAATGTGATATGAGGCTATAATGTCACCCGTTACATGTGACTGCCAGTAAAGTACACACATGACCAACAAATAGTATTTGGGGTCATTTTATTCCAATTAACTGTTGGGGAAATTTGTTTATGTTAATGTAGAAGAAATATCAATATAATAAAATAAAGAGCCAAAAATGGGAATATGTGTTCAGTCAGATTTTGTAATTTTGTCATTGCAGAAATGAGCAAAAAATCAAGCACATTCTGCAATATACGCATGGTCATGCAATTTTTCAAAATGACCACTGATTATTTTTGTGCTGTGTTTCCAGTTTCACAAATTTGAGTTTAAATAAAATAATAATTTTGCCGCAACAATCCCAAATAAACTCCTGGAGCGACTGTTCAGTGAGCGATCTACTGTATCAGTGTTTAATCCATACGTTATAAAGGAATATTCCAGCATTTTCAACTGAATCTCCATTCACTGTATATGCTGCTTATATACTTATATACTATTTCCTCAAACAATTATTTCAACACATTTCCCAGTACTGAGAAACAAAAAACTTGTTTACTCCAAACTCGTCTATGTATAATGGATCTCTAAGAGCTTAGCTTAATGTTGTAGTTGTGAATCTACAGCTATATAATCACATATGTATTGACCGTATACAAAACAAATAAAAGCTATTATGCTCTTACGGTACAAGCTATAAGAAGGAGACAGATATGAGAGATAGTCTCACCAATACTGTTATAAAGTTTGGGACTTGTGAACTTTCCTAAGTTGTCTGGAGTTCATGCACTATTAATCTTGCACAACTAGACTTTTGACATAAGAATGAATTGCTCCATAATAAGACGTGGCCTGTCTTTAAAACATAAAAATGAAATGTTTGTCAAAAGTCCACTATTTTGATTTTGTGTTTTAAGTCTGTTCACTCAGTTCTGATCTGAGGCAATCACATATATGGTATATACGTCGTGCATAGTAATAGGTTTAGGAAAACTACAATGCTACTTACTGTATAGCCAACAGTGTGTAACAGAGAAAAAAAAACTACATGCTCTTATTAAACTTCATTCCTTTTACGTATTAAGATTTTTTTTTAGCAACAACATTTCCAAAAAAATCTCTTAAATCATTTGTATTTATGTTGTCATTAGAAGTTGAAAGAGAAAATTGGTGTTAGGAAAGGTGACATGCTGAGCCAAAACAAATAATAATCAAACACCTAGCATGAAGGTGTGTAGTACTGCTTAGCTGAACATACTGTATATAAGATGTTAGGAGGTTGCTGTAATATGATATTCGTGATTTTTGAGTCATGAGAAGCAGTGGAGGAATGAGCCTGATTGGGAAATAAAAAAAGGCACGTAATAGATGACAGTGGAAATATATTTTTAGAAGTGTTTTAAAAATGTGGACAGTGAGCTAACAGTAAGCTAACCGTACTGTTAAACACCCAGTCCATCCATTCATCCAGTTTCTGTACTGCTTAGCCTATACACAGCCTGGAGTTTATACAAGGGGACTTGGGGCACAAGGCAGCGGAGATTCGAACAGAACATCTACTATCATTTAGAGATGCCAATCAGCCTACTACGCATGTCTCCAGATTGGGGAGAAAACCGGAGAACCCAGAGGAAATCTCTAAAGCATGAGGAAAATATGCAAGATCTAGACACAGAACAGAGGCGGGAATCAAACCCCCTAACCCTGAGGTGAAAGGCGAACGTGCTAATCAGTTAAACACCGCATAATCAATAGTCAGTGAAATATATCAAGAATTAAATAATCAATAGTCAATACACTTGTGAATTTCTCCATTTGTGTCAGCATGTGTGTAAAAATCGTCAATACATCAGTAATGGAATGTGTTATTATAAACCTGAGAGAACCACTCAATCATTTAGTAATAAATCCAAACACAGAGTCCGGGCTTTACACTCTGTGCTGACAGAGAGGTCAATCATAATGAATCCTCATGCCGGCGATGTGACCTTATGATAACCCAGAGGTCAGTGAGTTTAGCTTAATGTTTTTGTTTTTTTCTGAGCCATGTGGAAATGGCTCGGGTGTTAAACTGAGGTGAAAATATCTGTAGCAAAATGAGTCGATGGTAACAGGCAGAGCTAAGCAGCCAGCACTCCTCTCTGCCGAATTTAAGCTGGGGCTAAGCCTCCCCCCGAAAGCTCATCCGAGTCAGGACATTATCCACTTACTGTTATTAATGTCGCTGTTCTCCAGAGTGCCTCCTGATACACCCCCCACCCCCTGTATAACCACTGTGTGTGTGTCTGTGTGTGTGTGTGTCTGTGTGTATTTGTAAGAAAATCTGTGCCAAAAATGCCACAGGAGCATCATCTTGTGTGTGAATATATAAAATCTTACATTTCTATGCAACATTTCTATGAATCCTAATCATTAAAAATACATAAACTGGCTATCCCACCCCCTCACCCTCCTTCAGTTTACTCATCAGAGTGGCATACGGTACACCTGCACACACACACAAATACACACATAGACAGGGACAAAGAAGCGGAACGCAGATGAGATGGTGTGCGGAGGAGCAGTCAATCCTCTCATTCCCCCGCATTTCCAGCCTGCCTTCGTTTAATTAGCAATTCAAAGATGTTCTGCTGAAGAGCTTGAGTGACCCCGTCAATTAAAACTGCACACAGCTGTCTCCTAGCCAGCGCGAGGAAGAAGAGAGAGACAGACAGCCTGGGATAGAGATAGAGGGTGTGAACGGGTGCAGTTTTATATGACAGCCAAGAAAAAAAAAGGTGTCCATGAATGTGATTTTTGGCTTCGCTCGTGTGATGACCCCCGCTGTGAATATGGAGCACAGTGTCAAAGCTTTGATTCACCATCAGCACTTAAACCCCTTTCCGAATACAACCAACACAGCAAATCTCACGATTACACCAAGAAAAAGACTTGAATAGGCTGGCAACTGATCCTGAACGTTATTACGCCGCTCTATCGATTGCTGCATGCTTTCTGTCTGAAACTACTCCCGTAGGTCTCAATAGAGTTCCACTGATGTCCAAAATAAGGGGGAAAATAAATGAATCAGGGATTAGATTGTTTCTAACTGATCAGAGGGCCAAAGGGCTTGCTTTTATGCCGGGCATTTTGACTGTACCGGCCCTGTGGAACCAATCAGAACGACCTGCGGACTAAGAGACTTCAGAGATGAAGGCAAACTGTATCTGTGAAGAAATGCAAATGAACAGCATGAAAAAAATGCCCAGTTCAAAACATCAACCTGCCCTGCTGTAAAGGAAAGAAACTTGGCATTAATCACTAAACAGATTTTAAATCAATCTGGCATGAAAAGAAAAAAACGAGTCTCTACAGATATAGTGATGTTTATCTGTTTAACTGTATGCTCTTTTTCAGCTTTTAAAAATGCTCTTCCAAACTTTGGGAAAGAAAGACACAAATAATTTAAGTAAATAAACAAACAAACAAAAATAAATAAATAAACAAATCAACAAAATAAATAAATCAAATAATAACAATAATAATAATAATAATAATAATAATAATAATAATAACGGTAATAATAATTATCGTTATTATTATTATTATCATCATTATTATTATTATTATTATTATTGTTATTATTATTATTATTATTATTATTATTATTATTATTATTACTATAAGAATAAAATCAAGCTGTAGTCTAATGACATTCATTTTCTAAATGTAAAGTAGCATGGCTTTTGGAGCAGCTTCTCTACACTATTTTATACAATTATTCATAGAAAGCCAGCTTAGCTACAGGGCGAGAGTCAGATTTTTCACCAATTTTCATCAATTTTTTACACAGCAGGAAGCCATGTCTAGAGATCTTTTGTCACCCATACACCCCATCCCCCTCATACTCCTCAATCATTGCTCATTCTTTTCTGTTCACAATTGAATAATCAATAAAGGTAATTAACAAAAAAACAATGTGTATAGATATATGTTGCTTTCAATCCATGATGAGTCCATGATGCTAGTCAAATATGGTAACATGGATTCATGGATCACCACTAAGAAACAATTCACTTCCAGTTGCTTTAAATATATATATAAATCATTCATGCCAGTTATATCACTGCTGGCATAAGCAAGACATTTGTGAATAATATTTGAGCTCCTACTCACTATAGGGTGTTTGAATATACAGCTTTAGTCACTATTACATCCATAGCAGTTGCTTGCCCACAGAGTTTACAATAACTACATTTTAAATAATAATAAAAAATGGAACATTATAGAAGTCTACAGACTGTAGCAGATATACTAAACAGGATATAGATAGTTACATACAGATAGATACATACAGCCTTTTATTGTTTGTAAAACAAAAAAGGTTTATCTGTATTTTCCATTCCCAAATTTCTAACCACTTACAGAAATATCATCTTTCTTTGTCCATAGTATTTGGTGGATAGTAAAACCAAACTGGTTCAAACGTTAAACAAACACAAGGAATACATTTTACTCTGATTCAGCCATTAGTATCTGTGTGTGTGTGTGTGTGTGTGTGTGTGTGTGTGTGTGTGTATTAATGAGAGGCCATAATAGTTTAATACAACTGCAAAACATTGTTTGTTAACCATTACTGAAATACTGGCCTTGTAAATTTTATGTCAGAAGGCATCGCTTCACTATGCAAATCAGTCGTCTAACCATCATTGGTGTATTACTGTGTGCTGTGATCATCACGACCAACATCAGCCACTTCTATGGGGATTTTCATTAATTACAACACTCATAAAATCTCCCAAAAATATAACACAGTCATAATATCTGCCAAAATAATGAGAAAGCTTGGGTGATAATCCTCTATTACTGTCAATATATCTACCCACTGTATATATCTTTTCCATGATTATTTTCTCTTCATTCTCGCATTCTTTCTTTTCATGCTACTCTACCCCTCCAGATTTTCCCTTCTCTCTCCCCAGAGATGAAGGTGTCTTCAGTGCTAGAGTGCTTTCTGATGTCTTAAGCTGTTTCCGTTTTCTGCAGGCAGTTTAGTTGCTAAATGCACACAACATCACTGAACTGTTAGAAAAGTTGCAGCGCTCATCATGGGGCCCTGGGGCTTCAAATCCGTATAATATATTTATACATAATGCATAAATGTATGAGTCAGGTAGCAAATTATTATTGTACCTAGATCTATTTTTACAATAAAAAAAGATTTTCATATTTGCATTTTGTATTCACTGTGTTTAATTAATATACAGACTTATCTATCTATACTTATTGATAACCAATGAATAAAGACAGCTTTATAATCAATGTTTTGTCCATTGCTTATGATGGACATGTGTGTGTTGCTAGTTGTTGCTATGGGAACAATGAAAGGAGGGATTGTAAAGAAAAATAGTTTATGTACAAGCTAAGATCTTACTCCAGTGAACTGTACTACACTGAACCGTACTCCACTTAATTATACTACACTGAACCGTACTCCACTTAATTATACTACACTGAACCGTACTCCACTTAATTATACTACACAGAACTGTACTACACTGAACCGTACTCCACTTAATTATACTACACTGAACTGTACTACACTGAACCGTACTCCACTTAATTATACTACACTGAACTGTACTACACTGAACCGTACTCCACTTAATTATACTACACTGAACTGTACTACACTGAACCGTACTCCACTTAATTATACTACACTGAA
Organism: Tachysurus vachellii; assembly: GCF_030014155.1. Taxonomy (NCBI): domain Eukaryota; kingdom Metazoa; phylum Chordata; class Actinopteri; order Siluriformes; family Bagridae; genus Tachysurus; species Tachysurus vachellii. The sequence goes on from NC_083479.1 coordinate 13,711,273, forward strand.
CTGTACTACACTGAACCGTACTCCACTTAATTATACTACACTGAACTGTACTACACTGAACCGTACTCCACTTAATTATACTACACTTAACTATACTACACTGAACCATACTCCACTTAATTATACTACACTGAACTGTACTACACTTAACTATACTACACTGAACTGTACTACACTTAACTGTACTACACTTAACTATACTACACTGAACAATACTACACTGAACCGTACTCCACTTAATTATACTACACTTAACTATACTACACTGAACAATACTACACTGAACCGTACTCCACTTAATTATACTACACTGAACCGTACTCCACTTAATTATACTACACTGAACTGTACTCCACTTAATTATACTACACTGAACCGTACTCCACTTAATTATACTACACTTAACTATACTACACTGAACCATACTCCACTTAATTATACTACACTGAACTGTACTACACTTAACTATACTACACTGAACTATACTCCACTTAATTATACTACACTGAACCATACTCCACTTAATTATACTACACTGAACTGTACTCCACTTAATTATACTACACTGAACTGTACTCCACTTAACTGTACTACACTTAACTATACTACACTGAACAATACTACACTGAACCGTACTCCACTTAATTATACTACACTTAACTATACTACACTGAACAATACTACACTGAACCGTACTCCACTTAATTATACTACACTGAACTGTACTCCACTTAATTATACTACACTGAACTGTACTCCACTTAATTATACTACACTGAACTGTACTACACTTAACTATACTACACTGAACAATACTACACTGAACCGTACTCCACTTAATTATACTACACTGAACAATACTACACTGAACTGTACTCCACTTAATTATACTACACTGAACTGTACTCCACTTAATTATACTACACTGAACTGTACTACACTTAACTATACTACACTGAACAATACTACACTGAACCGTACTCCACTTAATTATACTACACTGAACAATACTACACTGAACTGTACTCCACTTAATTATACTACACTGAACTGTACTCCACTTAATTATACTACACTGAACAATACTACACTGAACCGTACTACACTTAATTATACTACACTGAACTGTACTCCACTTAATTATACTACACTGAACTGTACTACACTTAACTATACTACACTGAACAATACTACACTGAACTGTACTCTACTTAATTATACTACACTGAACAATACTACACTGAACCTGTGTACTACTCCGAGCTTTTACAATGTTGTGTAATACCCTGAGCTTTTACAATGTTGTGTACTACTCTGAGCGTTTACAATGTTGTGTAATACTCTGAGCTTTTACAATGTTGTGTAATACTCTGAGCTTTTACAATGTTGTGTAATACCCTGAGCTTTTACAATGTTGTGTACTACTCTGAGCTTTTACAATGTTGTGTAATACTCTGATAGTTGTGTTTACTACATTGTGTACTATACAGACAGTTCACCTCATTGTTTATTATACCAAACATTCACTATGGTGTGTACTACTACTACAGTAGTAGTATTTTTATTACATTGTATAGACGATGTTGAACTATTATTATGTTGTCTGTCTACTTTGCTGACTGTCTGCTACAGTATGTTGTCTTTAATGCTAAACTTTTATCTCATTGTATATTACACACAAGTACACAGCAGTTAGTCCCTGGGCTCATATACTGTCTGCATCTAGAAGATAAAAAAGACTCTACTATTCGGTTAAGATAACAGACACATTCTGCTTGATTGACATCTTTATAAATAACTGTGTTACATGTGTGACAGTACTGTCTAAGTCAGTTTTGTTTCCCATATTTTGTGCGACTATTTCTGCACTTCCAAGCCTTCCATTTTCCTTATATAGTGTTGTTTTCCTGTTCTCATTAAGTAGTCATGCCCTGTAATTAGCGTCACCTGTCTCTCGTTTCCAGTTTCCTTTTTTAAGCTCCTTGTTTCAGCCGGTATTTGTGAGGTCCTGCAGTGCTTCATAAATCGTGAGCCTCTGTAACTAGAACGATTTGCCTGGGCTTTGATCCTGGTCTTGAATTTTGATGCTGCTTCTGCAAAAACACCAATAAAATGAGACTTTTCCACCCACATGAGACAGTGTTCCACCCACTGCTGTGCACAATACGTATGTGCACAGTATGCATGTCTGTTTTAGGGACCTTTGTCTAAATGCTAGTAAATAGTGAAGCATATGGCTTCCTCATAGAACGGCTCTGGTTATTACAGTTGATGCCACTGGCTCAAGCACAGCGAGAGGTGAGAAGCTGACACAGAGAGAAATGCCACAGCTCAGCTTGGAGAAGAAGCACATAAGCGGATCTGTGGCTTTGATGAGAGGGCATTAAGAGGCTCGACGCCGCAAAGAGCAGGTGTGGGAGCGAGCGATAAGAGACGCAGACATCAGTCGCAGAGCAAACCTGAAAAAGATCATCCTTAAAACTGGAATATCCTCACTGTGGAAAAAAGTGAGAGACTGAGGGACACAGAGAAAAGGAGAGAGAGGGAATGAAAAGAGTTGAGAGAAAAAATAAGAGAGGAAAAGAATAAAAAGAAGTATGATGGACTGTAAAAAGAAAAAAGCAAGTGACTGAGTGACTCAGCTAAAAGGGGTATTGACAGTAAGAGCAAGAAAAGGAGAGAAAGGGGTGAATAATGAGTACTGAAGACTGAAAGAAAAAGTGTGTGTGTGTGTGAGAGAGAGAGAGAGAGAGAGAGAGAGAGAGAGAGAGAGAGACCATTAATAAAACTGATATATGGAAAGAGAGAATAGAAATAAAAGAGAAGAAGAGATTGAATAGATGAGATGGAAAATGAAAGAGAGGGAGAGAGAGAGAGAGAGAGAGAGAGTTGTAGTCTTTGTAGAAAAACAAGGGAAAGTGAGCGACTGAGTGACTGAGAGAGGGCAAGGATGAAGGCAGAGTAGGAAGGGCATTAAAAATAAATAACGATGGTTTGAGATGGAAAATTACAAAAATACAAGCATGCCAAAAAAAAGGATGGAGAGAATTGAAATGAGAGATGGACAGAAAAAAAAAGTGGTAGGAAGGACAGTAGAAAATAAGAAACAAAACAGTGACAGACTGAGACAAAAACATGTTATGGAGAGAGAGAAAGTGATAAAAATGTGAAAATAGTGAGCGATGGAGGAAAAGAGGAAGAATAAAGATGACAGAGAGAATGAGAGAAAACAGCAGTGGGGTGTCAGTCTGCATGCAGTGTTGAGGAAAAATCATTTTTAAAAAAAGCTGTTTTCTACACCCAGCCTATTAAAGAAAGGTCAATATGATGAATTAAGAGTTGCCAAAAGTGACAGTGTAGCATTTCATTAATAAATTGCACTTACAAAATAAGCTCCAAAACATTCAAATAATGGTTTAGCGATCCCACTTCCATCTAACGCTGCCATTCCCGAAGCCTTCAAGCAAATTAAAAACACAACTACATTAAACAGTTTCACACTGGAGAGTTATAGCGGGGTATTAGTTGGGGAAAGAATGAAATATGAGGGAAATAAAGAGCGAGCGAATGCAATTATGAGCCATATCAAATATTTGATTTCCCCCATGGGGCTGGAAGAGAGAGACTTTGTGAATGTAACACACCCAGCCCTCCTCGTTGCTCGGGTTTTTGGCGCGAGCTTTCTTTGCGAAGGCAATTAGCTACAATCAGCGTTTAATTGAGCAAACACAGAAGGATCCTACTCAAACGGGCCGGCATTAGCGCTCTCACTCAGACTAATTAAAATGTTCAGACGTGCCTGGTGCTTCCCGCAAATGGCCGCCGCATGGCGGTCGATAGAGAAGCGTGTGACCATCCGTCTCTCGTCTTCTCCATGCCCTTCTCCTCCCTTCTCAGTCCTCCACATGGATCCAGGCTGCTTTTATTGCTCTAAAGCCCATCATGTTTTAAACTGTGCATTGGGATTGAGGAGCTCTTATTAAGACCACTCTACAGCTTTCCTCGCCTCTAATTAGTCCCCAGTGACACGAGGGTGTGATCCCTCGCCTTTTTCCCCCCTCCGCTGATGATCCTTTTGCTTAAAAAGAAACTCTTCCTTAGCAGGAAAAAAAAAAGCCAAGATGATGAGGTGTCTGAAAATAACCTCAAAGCAAGATTAAAGTAAGCTGAGAAAGGCATGTTTACGTGCTGTGCAATCATTCTGACAGCAATTGGCAAGCCGAGAGTGAACAAATCCGACATTTTGCTCTTTTTTTGCCGTCTGGAGGAGGATTAGAAATGGAATATGGTTCATTCTGCACAGGAATGCTAGGTTGTATTTAAATTTCTGATACAGCATCCCACCCGTGAACATTGTTTTCGAAATCCCCACAGCGTTAAAATCGTCTGTGTGCAGCACTATGAGAAAATGGCACTGGCTCCAGCGTCTCCTAACACAGCGTCACGTTGCGGCACACCAAAATGAGACCTGTGCATTAGATGGAATAAGAGCGGAACAGGAGAGAAATAAAAGCTGAATGAATGCAATTAGGAGCAACATCAAATATTCAATTTCCCCACATGGTTGGAAGATGAGGGAGAAATTGCTTCTGCGGGAGCTGGAACACTCCTCATGCACATCTACAGGCCAGGTTCATATCTTCACTAAAAAGGCAATTTGCTACAAACAGGGTTTAAATGGGAATAATGCGCTTAGCATTACGAC